>NC_052307.1:83300852-83476974 GCF_016432855.1 Salvelinus namaycush
ACCCCCCCCCCCCCCCCCCCCACACCAATAGTTATACTATAATTAACTTTTCAACTATTCATACCCAATAGTTACACTATTACTATATAACTATTACACATCAATAGTTACACTTTTACTATAGAAGTATTACACACCAGTAGTTACACTATTACTATAGAACTATTATACACCAGTAGTTACACTACTACTATAGAACTATTATACACCAGTAGTTACACTATTACTATAGAACTATTACACACTTAAAGTTACACTATTACTACAGAACTATTACACATTAATAGTTACATTATTACTATATAACTATTAAACATCAATAGTTACGCTATTACTGTAGAAGTATTGCTCACCAGTTGTTACACTATTGCTATATAACGATTACACACCAGTAGTACACTATTACTACAGAACAATTACACACCAATAGTTACAATATAATTAACTATTGAACTATTACATATCAATAGTTACACTATTACTATAGAACTATTACACACTTAAAGTCACACTATTACTATAGAACTATTACACCTCAATAGTTATATTATTACAATAGAACGATTACATACCAGTAGTTACACTATTACTATAGAACTATTACACATCAATAGTTACACTATTACTATAGAACTGTTTTACACTAATAGTTACACTATTACTATAGAACCATTACCCATCAATAGGTACACTATTGTTATAGAACTATTACACACTAATAGTTACACTATTACTATAGAACTATTACCCACCAATAGTTACACTATTACTATAGAACTATTACACATCAATAGTTACACTTTTACTATAGAAGTATTACACACCAGTAATTAAACTATTACTATAGAACTATTACACGTCAATAGTTACACTATTACTATAGAACTATTACACACCAATAGTCATACTATAATTAACTTTTCAACTATTACACACCAATAGTTACACTATTACTATATAACTATTACACATCAATAGTTACACTTTTACTATAGAAGTATTACACACCAGTAGTTACACTATTACTATAGAACTATTATACACCAGTAGTTACACTACTACTATAGAACTATTATACACCAGGAGTTACACTATTACTATAGAACTATTACACACTTAAAGTTACACTATTACTAGAGAACTATTACACACCAATAGTTACACTATTACTATAGAACTATTATACACCAGCAGTTACACTATTACTATAGAACTATTATACACCAGCAGTTACACTATTACTATAGAACTATTATACACCAGCAGTTACACTATTACTATAGAACTATTATACACCAGCAGTTACACTATTACTATAGAACTATTATACACCATCAGTTACACTATTACTATAGAACTATTATACACCAGCAGTTACACTATTACTAGAGAACTATTATACACCAGCAGTTACACTATTACTATAGAACTATTATACACCAGCAGTTACACTATTACTATAGAACTATTATACACCAGCAGTTACACTATTACTATATAACTATTACACACTTAAAGTCACACTATTACTATAGAACTATTACACCTCGATAGTTATATTATAACAATAGAACGATTACATACCAGTAGTTACACTATTACTATAGAACTATTACACACCAATAGTTATACTATTACTAAAGAACTATTAAACATCAATAGTTACACTATTACTATAGAACTATTTTAAACTAATAGTTACTCTATTACTACAGAACTCTTACCCACCAATAGTTAAACTATTACTATATAACTATTACACACCAATAGTTACACTATTACTATATAACTATTACACCAATAGTTATACTATAATTAACTTTTCAACTATTACACACCAATAGTTAAACTATTACTATATAACTATTACACACCAATAGTTACACTATTACTATATAACTATTATACACCAGCAGTTACACTATTACTATAGACCTATTATACACCAGCAGTTACACTATTACTATATAACTATTACACATCAATAGTTACACTATTAGTATAGAACTAGTACACATCAATTGTTACACTATTACTATAGAACTATTATACACCAGCAGTTACACTACTACTATAGAACTATTACACATCTATAGTTACACATTAATGTATAACTACTACACAACAATAGTTATACTTTTAGTATCGAACTGTTACACACCAATAGTTACACTTTTACTATTGAACTATTATACACCTGTATTTACACTATTACTATAGAACTATTACACACCAGTAGTTACACTACTACTATGGAACAATTAGACATCAATATATACACTTTTAATATAGAACTATAACACACCAATAGTTACACTTTTAGTATAGAGCTATTACACACTAATAGTTACACTATTACTATAGAGCTATTACACACTAATCGGTACACTATTACTATAGAACTATTACACACTATTAGTTACAATATTACCATAGAACTATTCAAAACTAATAGTTACACTAATACTATAGAACTGTTACACTATTACAAAAGAACTATTACATATCAATAGGTACACTACTATTATTGAACTATTACACAACAAAATGTATACTACTACTGCATAACTATTACACATCAAAAGTTATCCAATTACTATAGAAAAAAACACACCAATAATTACACTATTACTATAGAACTATTACACAACAATAGTTGAACTAATACTATAGAACTATTAAACACTAATAGTTACACTATTACTATAGAACTATTACACAACAATAGTTGATCTAATACTATAGAACTATTAAACACTAATAGTTACACTTTTACTATAGAACTATTAAACACTAATAGTTACACTTTTACTATAGAACTATTACACATCAAGAGTTTGACTATTTCTATAGAGCAGTTACACACAAATAGTTACACTAATACTATAGAACTATTAAAAACAATTAGTTACTCAATTACTGTTTAACTATTACATATCAATAGGTACAATTTTATTACAGATCCAATACACGTAAATAGTTACACTACTATTATTGAACTAATACTCATCAATATTTATACTACTACTACAGAACTATTACACATCAATAGTTACACTATTGATATAGAACTATTACACACCAATTGTTACACCATTACTAAAGAGTTAAATAACACTAAAAGTTACGCTATTACCGTAGAACTATTAAACGGTAACACTTACACTATTACTAAAGAACTAATAAACATCAACAGTTACACTAATACTATAAAACTGTTACACATCAAAAGTTACACTATTACTATAGAACTATTACAAATAAATAGTTATACTACTACTATTAAAATCTTATACATCAAAAGTTACACTATTACTTTCGAACTCTTACACATCAATAGTTACACAATTACAACAGAACTATTACACATCAATAGTTACACTACTATTATAGAACTATTACTCATCAATATTTATACTATTACTACAGAACTGTTACACATTAATACTTACACTATTAATATAGAGCTAGTACTAATGATGTGTAGTTACAATATTACTATAGAATTATTACACACTAATAGTTACACTATTACTATAGAACTATTAAACACTGATAGTTACACTATTACTAAAGGACTATTACACATCAACATTAAACTATTACTATAGAACTGTTACATATCAATAGTTACACTATTACTATAGAAATATTACACACTGATAGTTACACTATTACTATGGAACTATTACACATCAAGCGTTCGACTATTTCTATAGAGCAATTACTTAAAAGAGTTACACTATTACAATAGATTTGTTGCACATCAATAGTTACACTATTCCTGAAGAATTTTTTTCACACTAATAGTTACGCTATTACTGTAGTACTATTAAACGCTAAGAGTTACACTATTACTAAAGAGCTAATACACATCAACAGTTACACTAATACTATAGAACTGTTACAAATAAAAAGTTACACAATTACAACAGAACTATTACACATCAATAGTTACACTATTACTATAGAACAAACAAACACCAATAGCTTCTCTATTACTATAGAACTAATACACACCAAAAGTTACACTATTACTATAGAACTATTACACGTCAATAGTTACACTATTACTACAGAACTATTACACATCAATAATTACACTATTGCTATAGAACTTCGAACCACTAAGAGTTACACTATTACTATAGAACTATTACACATCAATAGTTAAGCTATTACTATAGAACTATTACACACCAATAGTTACACTATTACTATAGAACTATTACACAACAATAGTTACAGTATTAATATATAACTGTTACAAACCAGCAGTTACACTATTACAGTAGAACTATTACACACCAGTAGTTACACTATTACTATATAACTATTTCACACCAGTAGTTATACAATTACTATAGATCTTTTACACATCAATAGTAATGCTATTACTACAGAACTATTACACACCAGCAGTTTAAACTAATAGGTACACTATTACTATTTAACTATTACATATCAATAGTTACAATATTACTACAGAACTATTACTTGTCAATATTTATACTACTACTACAGAACTGTTTCACATCAACAGTTACAATATTAATATAGAACTAGTACACACCAATAATTACAATATTACTATAGAATTATTACACACTAATAGTTACATATTTACTATAGAACTGTTAAATACTGAGTTACACTATTACTAAAGGACTATTACAAATCAACATTAATCTTTTACTATAGAACTGTTAAATATCAAAATAGTTACACTATTACTACAGAACTTTTACATATCAATAGTTACACTCTTACTACAGAACTTTTACATATCAATAGTTACACTACTGTTATAGAACTATTACACATCAATATTTATACTACTACTACATAACTATTACACATCAATAGTTACCCTATTACTATAGAAGTATTACACATCAATAGTTACACTATTACTATAGAACTATTAACCTCTCTTGGGCACGTGAGACGGTAGCGTCCCACCTCTTCAACAGCCAGTGAAACTGCAAAGCGCCAAATTCAAATACAGAAATACTCATTATAAAAAGTCAGAAAACAAAACATATTTTACATAGGTTTAAAGATTAACTTCTTGTGAATCCAACCTCTGTGTCAGATTTAAAAAATGCTTTACAGCGAAAGCATAACTTATTATTTTTTTCATAACTTATTATTTGAGAACATAGCCCACTAGACAAATCATTACAAACAGTAACCAGCCAGGTAGAACAGTTACACAAGTCAGAAATAGAGATAAAATGAATCCCTTACCTTTGATGATCTTCATATGGTTGCACTCAGCAGACATTAATTTACTCAATAAATGTTCCTTTTGTTCGATAAAGTCTCTTTATATCCAAAAACCTCAGTTTTGTTTGCGCGTTTTCTTCAGTAATCCACAGGCTCAAACGCAGTCAAAACAGGAAGACAAAAAAATCAAAATTGTATCCGTAAAGTTCATAGAAACATGTTTATATTCAATCCTCAGGTTGTTTTTAGCCTAAATAATGGATAATATTTCAACCGGAAAATAACGTCGTCAATTTAAAAGGTAAACAAGAAAGGCACTCTCTTGGCCTTAAAAGGTAAACAAGAAAGGCACTCTCTCGGTCTCGCGCATAAAAAAGCTCTGTGACAGTTTAGGATCCACTCATTCCGACTGCTCTTACTTCCTCATTTTTCAGAATACAAACCTAAAACAATTTCTAAAGACTGTTGACATCTAGTGGAAGGCATAGAAATTGCAATTTGAGTCCTAAGTCAATGGATATAACTACTTCCTCTCAGGTTTTTGCCTGCCAAATCAGTTCTGTTATACTCACAGACAATATTTTAACAGTTTTGGAAACTTTAGAGAGTTTTCTATCCAAATCTACCAGTTATATGCATATCATATCTTCTGGGCCCGAGAAGCAGGCAGTTTAATTTGGGCATGCATTTCATCCACTATAGATCTATTACTATAGATCATATATACTATAGATCTATTACAAACTAATAGTTACACTATTACAATTTAACTATTACATATCAATAATACACTATTACTACAGAACTATTACACATCAATAGTTACACTATTAATATAGAACTATTACACACCAATTGTTACACTATTACTATAGATATATTACACACTAAGAGTTACACCATTACTAAAGAGCTAATACACATCAACTGTTACACTAACACTATAGAGCTGTTACACATCAAAACGTACACTATTAATATAGAACTATTACATATAAATAGTTATCCTACTACTACATAACTTTTATAGCCCCTTAGTTAAATTATTACTCTAGAACTATTACACATTAATAGTTGCACTATTGCTATCTAACGATTTAACATTAATAGTTACACTATTACTATGGAACTATTACACATCAATAGTTACACTATTACTATAGAACAAACACACACCGATAGTTGAACTTTTACTATAGAACAAATACACATCAATAGTTACACTATTACTATAGAACTATTACAAATCAATAGTTAAACTATTACTATAGAATTTTTACACATCAATAGTTAGACTATTACTGTAGACATTTTACAAACTAATAGTTACACTTTTACTATAGAACTATTACACATCAGTAGTTAGACTATTACTATAGAACTATTACACATCAGTAGTTAGACTATTACTATAAAACGAATACTTAACAATAGTTAGACTATTACCATAGAACTGTTACACACCAATAGTTACACTATTAGAAAATATTTATTGCACATCAACAGTTACACTTTTACTATTGCACTATTACACACCATAATGTACACTATTACTATAAAACTATTACACATCAATAGTTACACTATTACTATAGAACAATTACACATTAATAGTTATACTATTACTATAGGAAGAGTACACATCAATAGTTACACTATTACTATAGAACTATTACACACCAATAGTTACACTAATACTATAGAACTATTACACACCAATATGTATACTATTACTATTGAACAATTACACATCAATAGTTACACTATTGCTATAGAACTATTACATATCAATAGTTACACTATTAATACAGAACTATTACACATCAATAGTGATGTTTAATAACTGTTACACATCACTACTATTGTAGAACTATTACACATCAATATTTATACTACCACTACATAACTATTACACATCAATAGTTACACTACTATTATATAACTATTATACACCAATAGTTACATTAGTACTATATAACTCTTATTCATCAATAGTTACACTATTACCACAGAACTATTACATACCAATAGTTACACATTTACAACAGAACTATTACATATCAATAGTTACAATATTACTATAGAACTATTACACATCAATAGTTTGACTATTACTATAGAACTTTACACATCAATAGTTACACTATTACTATAGAACTATTACACATCAATAGTTACACTATTACTATAGAACTTTACACATCAATAGTTACACTATTACTATAGAACTATTACACATCAATAGTTACACTATTACTATAGAACTATTACACACCAATAGTTACACTATTACTATAGAATTATTACACACTAATAGTTACACAATTACTGTAGAACTATTAAACACTAAGAGTTACACTATTACTAAAGAGCTAATACACATCAACTGTTACACTATTACTATAGAACTATTACATATAAATAGTTATACAACTACTACAAAACTTTTATACACCAAAAGTTAAAATATTACTATAGAACTATTACACATCAATAGTTGCACTATTGCTATCTAACGATTTAACATTAATCGTTACACTATTACTATAGAGCTCTTATACAACAATAGTTACACTACTACTAAAGAACTATCACACATCAATAGTTACACTATTACTATAGAACTATTACACATCAATAGTTACAATATTACAATAGAACTGTTACACACCAATAGTTATTGGTATATGGAATATAATTATTGCACATCAATAGTTACACTATTACTATAGAACTATAAACATCAATAGTTACACTATTACTGTAGAACTATTACACATTAATAGTTATACTATTACTATAGCACTACTCCACAACAATAGTTAGCCTATTACTAAATCACTATTACATATCAATAGTTACACTATTACTAAAGAACTATTACACACCAGTAGTTACACTGTTACTATAGATCTACTACACACCAAAAGTTACACTAATACTATCGAACTATTAAAAACTAATAGTTACACCATTACAGATTAACTGTTACATATCAATACTTACACTTACAACAGAACTACTACACATCAACAGTTACAAAATTACTATAGAACAAACACACACCAAGAGTTACACTATTACTATAGAACTATTAAACAATAATAGTTATACTACTACTAAAGAACTATCACACATCAATAGTTTCACTATTACTATAGAATTATTACACACTAACAGTTACACTCTTACTACAGAACTATTACACATCAATAGTTACACTACTATCACAGAACTATTACACATCAATATTTATACCACTACTACATAACTATTACTCATCAATAGTTACCCTCTTACTATAGAACTATTTCACACCAATAGTTACACAAATACTATAGCAGTATTACACATCAACAGTTACTCTATTGCTATAGCCCTATTACACACCAATAGTTACCCTATTACCAACTATTACACATCAAAAGTTACACTATTACTTTTCAACTATTACACATCAACAGTTACACTATTGCTATAGAATTACTACACATCAACAATTACACAATTACGATATAACTCTTAAACATCAATAGTTACACAATTACAACAGAACTATTACACATCAATAGTTACACTATTACTATAGACATTTTACACATCAACAGTTACACTATTACTATGGAACTATTACATACCAATAGTTATACTATAACTGTAGAACTTCTAAACACTAATAGATATACTATTACTAAAGAACTATCACCCATAAATAGTTACACTATTACTATAGAACTGTTACACATAAAGAGTTACACTATTACTATAGAACGTTTACACATCAATAGTTACACTATTGCTATGGAACTATTACAAACCAATAGTTAGACTATTACTGTATAACTATTAAACAGTAATAGGTATACTATTACTATAGAACTGTTACACACCAATAGTTACACTATTGGATAAGAATTAGTGCACATCAATAGTTACACACTTACTACAGAAGTACACACATCAATAGTTACACTATTACTATAAAACTATTACACACATAAATGTTTACTATTACCATAGCGCTATTTCACACCAATAGTTACACTATTACTCTAGCACTATTACATTTCAATAGTTACACTACTGCTATAGCACTATTACACACCGATAGTTACACTAATACTACAGAACTATTACACGGCAATAGTTACAATATTACTATGGAACTATTAAAAACGAATAGTTACACTATTACTATTTAACTAATATTTTCAATACTTACACTATTACTACAGAACTATTACACATCAATAGTTACAATATTACTATAGAACAAACACACATCAATAGTTACACTATTACTATAGAACTATTACACATCAATAGATATACTATACTATAGAACAAACACACACCAATAGTTACACTATTACTAAAGAACTAACACACATCAATAGTTACACTTTTACTATGTAACTATTACACATCAATAGATATACTATTACTATAGAACTATTACACATCAATAGTTACTATATAACTATAGAACTATTACACATCAATAGTTAGACTATTACTATAGTACTATTAAACACTAATAGTTACACTTTTACTATAGATCTATTACACATCAATAGTTAGACTATTACTATAGAACTATTACATAACAATAGTTACACTATTACCATAGAACTGTTAAACACCAATAGTTACACTATTGGAAAAGAATTTGTGTAACAGTTCTATGGTAATAGTGTAACTATTGTTATGTAATAGTTCTATTGGAATAGTCTAACTATTGATGTGTATTACACATCAATAGCTACACTATTACTATAGAACTATTACACATCAATAGTTACAATATTACTATAGACTATTACACATCAATAGTTACACTATTACTAAAGAACTAACACACATCAATAGTTACACTATTACTATAGAACTATTAAACATCAATAGTTACTCTATAACTATTGAACTATTACACATCAATAGTTAGACTATTACTATTGAACTATTACATAACAATAGTTACACTATTACCATATAACTGTTACACACCAATAGTTACACTATGGGAATAGAATTAGTGCACATCAATAGTTACACTCTTACTACAGAACTATACACATCAATAGTTACTTTATTACTATAGAACTATTACACACTAAAAAAAATACTATTACTATAGCACTAATTCACACCAATAGTTACACTATTACTATAGCACTATTAAATATCAATAGTTATACTATTACTACAGCACTTTTCCACACCAATAGTTACACTATTACTATAGCACTATTACACATCAATAGTTACACTATTACTATAGAACTATTACACATCAATAGTTACACTATTACTATAGCACTATTACACACCAATAGTTACACTACTACTATATAACAATTACACATCAATTGTTACAGCATTACCATAGAACTATTAAACACCGATAGTTACACAATTACTACAGAACTATTACACACCAAAAGTTACACTATTCCTATAGATCTACTACACACCAATAGTTACACTATTACTATAGAACTATTAAAAACGAATAGTTACACTATTTCTATTTAACTATCACATTGAAATACTTACACTATTACTACAGAAAAATTAAACATTAATAGTTATACTATTACTAAATAACTATCACACTCCAATAGTTACAACATTACTATAGAACTGTTACACATCAATAGTTACACTAGTACTATAGAACTTTTACACATAAATAGTTACTCTATTACTTTATAACTATTAAACATCAATAGTTACACTGTTACTATGGAACTATTAAACACTAATAGTTACACTTTTACTATAGAACTATTACACATCAATAGTTAGACTATTACTATAGAACTATTACATAACAATAGTTACACTATTACCATAGAACTGTTACACACCAATAGTTACACTATTACTTTAGAACTATTACACACTAATTGTTACACCAATACTATAGCACTATTTCACACCAATAGTTACACTATTACTATAGCACTATTACATATCAATAGTTACACTTTTACTATAGGACTATTACATAACAATAGTTACACTATTACCACAGAACTGCTACACACCAATAGTTATACTTTTACTATAGAACTATTACACACTAATAGTTACACTATTACTAAAGAGCCATTACACATCAATAGTTACACTATTCCCTTAGCAATATTATCCATCAATAGTAGCACTATTACTATAGAACTCATATACATCAATAGTTACACGATAAATATAGCATTTTTACCCATCAATAGTTGCACTATTAATATAGCACTATTACACATCAATAGTTACACTATTACCATAGAACTCTAATACATCAATAGTTGCACTATTACTATAGCAATATTACCCATCAATAGTTGCACTATTACTATAGAACTCTAATACATCAATAGTTACACTATTACTATAGCAATATTACCCATCAATAGTTGCACTATTACTTTAGAACTAATACACATCAATAGTTACACTATTACTGTAGAACTATTACACACTAATAGTTAAACTTAGATCTATTACAAACAAATTAAACTTAGATCTTCTTTCCAATAATCGTTTTCACTTTGAAGCCAATATAATTAAGTGGCACACTGTGGACTCCTTTTCATCAATGTCATGCTAGCCCTGCCATTCTCTCCCTGGTTCTCACAGCAGCACCACTAAATGCTACACTACATAGCCAAAAGTATGTGGACAAATCTTCAAATTAATGGATTCAGCTATTTCAGCTACACACGTTGCTGACATGTGAATAAAATCGAGCACACCGCTATGCAATCTCCATAGACAAACATTGGCAGTAGAATGGCCTTACTGAAGAGCTCAGTGACTTTCAACATGGCACCGTCAGAGGATGTCACCTTTCCAACAAGTCAGTTTTTAAAATTTCTGCCCTGCTAGATCTGTCCCAATCAACTGTAAGTACTGTTATTGTGAAGTGGAAATATCTAGGAGAAACAACGGCTCAGCTGTGAAGTGGTAGGCCACGCAAGCTCACAGAACGGGACTGCCGAGTGCTGAAGCGTGTAGCACGTAAAAATCATCTGTCCTCGGTTGCAACACTCACTACCAAGTTCCAAACTGTCTCTGGAAGCAACGTCAGCACAAAAACTGTTTGTCGGGAGCTTCATGAAATGGGTTGTCATGGCCGAGCAGCAGCACACAAGCCTAAGATCACCACACGCAATGCCAATCGTCGGTTGGAGAGGTGTAAAGTTTGCCGCAATTGGACTCTGGAGCAGTGGAAATGCATTCTCTGGAGTGATGAATCACGCTTCACCATCTGGTAGTTCGAGACGAATCAGGAGAGCACTACCTGACCTAATGCATAGTGCCAACTGTAAAGTTTGGTGGAGTAGGAATAATGGTCTGGGGCTGTTTTTCATGGTTCGAGCTAGGCCCCTTAGTTCAAGTGAAGGGAAATCTTAACGCTACTGCATACAATGACAATCTAGGTGATTCTGTGCTTTCAACTTTGTGGCAACAGTTTGGGGAAGGTCCTTTCCTGTTTCAGCATGACAATGCCCCCGTGCACATAGCGAGGTCCATACATAAATGGTTTGTCGAGATCGGTGTGGAAGTACTTGACTGGCCTGCACAGAGCCCTGATCTCAACCCCCTCGAACACCTTTGGGATGAATTGGAACGCGACTGCGAGTCAGGCCTAATCGCCCAACATCAGTGCCTGACCTCACTAATGCTCTTGTGGTTGAATGGAAGCAAGTCCCCACAGCAATGTTCCAACGTCTAGTGGAAAGCCTTCCCAGAAGAGTGGAGGCTGATATAGCAGCAAGTGGGGGACAAAATCCATGATTTTGGAATGACATGTTTGACGATGTAGTGTATGTACATCTGTCTAGAAGCTGACTGCACACCACCTCTATCAGCGAGGGGAAAATATTACCCCCTTCCACAACAAAACCAAATGAATCCAAAATATCTCTCACAAAAATATCTCTCATAATGTGGTGGCTATGTACCTTATAAGAATCATGTGCTTAGGAGCAGCCATTGTGATAGTCTCCCAGGACCATAGTGAGTAGCATGGGGCAGTCAAAAACACAACAGCGTCACCTCAAGGTCAGAGAAACACCTAAAAGGAAAGCAGAGATGTATTCCTCTCTCTCAGTTCATATTTGTGCCAGTAGTTTATCTGAACTAACTCACCTGTCTAGTCTGGTTTACAGTACGTCTAAGTGTCCATAGCTGTAGAGGAAAAGCATCAGAAAGCGTCTAGACAGGTCAGGTATGGTATGGAGCGTGTGTGTGTGTCTCCTGGTGTGGTGGCGAGACCCTCCTCAGCTCAGCTCAGTCCGTATAGAAAAACACTTACTGCTAATGCAAATAGCAGGGCAGCATAAATCAGGGGCTACACGCAGCCGGGAGAATATCGTGTAATAGTTATTGCGAAATGAAGTGGCACTGGGATCAATATCCCACTATATCTCACTCTGGTGTAATGGTGCAGGGGGAAGCTGGAGGCCAGAGGAGACAGCAGTCCAGGTCTCTCCATCCCTCCACTGGGCTTGTAAATCTGCCTGACCTGCAGCCTGCTACTCTGCTACCCCCTTATTAAAACGTATACGGAATCAGCAGCCCCCCAAAACCAGAATGTAATCCACTGACCTGGAGTCAGCCGTAACGGAGAGGCATGGCTCCCCTTGTCTTGTGGCAGGCCACGGGTCAGGGATTGACTGGCCGGAAGAGGCTAGGCTCCGCCTCTCACTAGGAATGAAAGGAATAGTGTTTAAACAAATGTGTTGTTCATTTCAATGTTTGCTGGTAAAATATTTAGATGCCACAGCAGTGCAGTCAGAATGGTTATGTACAGGTACAAGTACAGGTACAGTCTCTGTGGTCTGTATAGTTTATTTCCTGAAAGGCTGCTGATTAGATGTTCTTTCATTTTTTTCAACTAGGAAAATTCAAGTGTATGAGGTTAAATATATTGAATTGAACATTCGGGCACTCTGTGTCAGGCTGTCATATGTGCGATATGAAAATTATGTGAAAATCAAAGGCAGGAGGAGGGATATTATTAAACATTCACTGCTGAGGTTCTCCCCTCCTTTTGTAAAATGTTTTTTTATGCATATCATGTCTACAAGGTTTCCTTTTCTAGCCTCTGGGTTGAAATGAAACCCACTGACAAAAAGCACAAAAGCTTAGCTAGCAGACATGTACGTATATATGAAGAATGTGGTCATAATGCCATTTGCAAGCTCATGTAGCACAGGCACATTCATACACACGGCCCTGTTCTGTGTTAAGTGTGGCCTTATTGGTCAGTAAGAAGAACATTTACAAAAGTATGCATATCAGAAAGCGGATGATTCAAAATGACAATTGTGGCTTGTTGTTTTCTTTGAGGACAGTGATTGAAATGGATGAAATCAAATTGGATTTCATATTCGACTGAAGGTTGAGGATAATGATTATCTCGTCTTGTGCCTTTCAGGTCTGTGAAGAAGGTTCCTGGTAACGCCACGGCAACAATCGGTAAGTGTGTCCTCACAAATTCATGTTTTTTTTTCATCTTCAGTGTGAATTTCACTGTGAGCTCTTCAAAAACCTCCATCTTTGTCTGATGATTATTTATTTAATTTTTGAACCTTGCTCAATGCGTTTAGTTCGAGAACTCCACTATGAGGCAGAGAGGACAGTTGGTTTGGTGGAGAGTGTCCTTTCATGGCAGTGGATGTGCAGAAACCCATTACAGTATTGATCTGGAGACTGTGTCCACCTGCCGTATGCCATTCCAGCACTCTGTCACTCACACAACACGAGGGATAAAAAATGGAGAGCCACCTCTCTCAAAATGTGACTTTAGTGAGGACAACGTACAGGTACAAATCACAGACGCTGACCATGAAATCTTCTGTCACGCCAAAGCATCCGTGGCGTGGAATTATTACAGTGTGATCTGTACTTTTATAGGATCGATTAAATTAGGTTTTGCCTTGCAAACATTGTAATATGTTCCTTAAGTTCAACTTTATAGTCACACACTGTATGAATTCATAATTTTGTTAATTTAAAATGTTTCTTATGCATTGAATAACTTAGAGTATTTAATCAGCCCCTAGAAAATGAAATTCTACTACAAAGGTAGTAATTATCATGTGACTCAAATTGCTTAAAGATATAATGGTAATTATTATTTAACAAATGATTAGTATTGATGAAATATTCACTTCATAATATATTATCAATTAAGTGAATATTTCATTGATGATGGTCTGTTCATATATTGTTAGTTGGATGTTACAATGAAATGTAATGTCTCAATTGAAAATAAAATGCAAAAAGGTGAGTTGACTTTGCCAAAGCAGTGTCACCATGATTATACTGGTGGATGAAATGGCAGTGCATCCAGCTATGTCCTATTTTCACTAAGGGCTCTTCTGGTGCCCTCTGAGGCACAGATTCATTATAATCAACAACAACTTTTTTAATAGTTCATGTCGAAGCCCCACTGTGTTTTATGCTAGAAGTAATTATCATATAAATACAAGGCTCTTTTTAATGCGAAATTTTAAGATGCTTTAATGTAACAAACAGATGTTTATGCAATCTTTCCTAATTAGATGTCTGCATTATGTGGTTTTACTAATCAACACCAATGAAGCGCTGTTTTATGTATTTGTATTCATTAATCCACTCAAGTGTAGTTTTATGGCTGTGAAGTAGAAGACTTGTAAATGAACGGGCCTGCATGTTCTCTCAAAGAGGAGCCAGATGGAGATGATAGAGACATCCTTTCCAGAGCCCTTTCATTTCCAGCCTGTTCATGTTTGTTTTCTGTTCTTTGAGACTCAGGCCATGCAGATCCCTGTATGTCCATGGTGCTCAGCCCCAGCATATGGCCCTCTAGTGTTCTCTTCTCCCAGAGTGGGGCACCTCTCTTCTCCTTATCCCTCCCTGGCCTCAGTGACCTAGCCTTGAACTTAGCAAGGTTAGCAGGGTCATAGCTCAAGGGTCAGACTGGGAGGGGGGGGGGGGGGGGGGGGGGGGGGGTTAAGGCCAGTCGGACTGTGCAGATTAGGGAGGGAGAGGTCAATAACACTTGGGAAGTAAGCAGTGTTGCCAGACTGCAGTGTTTGCCTCATCTGACACGATTAACTTAGCAGAGCGTGTGCGTGTAAGCCACATGTAAATCGTCCAGTCAAAATTACCTCTGAGCTCTGTGTATGGGCAGTGTGACCAGTGGCCAGCCCCTAATCCCCTCCTCAATGAGTTGACAATAGAGAGTATTGATCAGGTCAGCTGTCTGAGGCTGGGGATCAAGAGCTGGTCTACAGTAGTCTGGTCAGGCTAGGTCTGTCTGTCTGCTCTGTCTACTGGTAGAGTCATGATACGGAGTAAGTTTCTGTGCTCCCCCCAGACCACCAGTGTCTATGTCCAGGGTGACTTGTCCATCTAACTCCATGCTTATGCTTCTGCCCCTGTGTGAAAGATCTCATATGTCTGCATGAGCGTCACTTTCTCGTGCTTAAACTAGAATTACAATAATGCTATGTGTAAGACACAGCAAAAATAACACATTAGAGCTTGTGTTACTGGCTCAGGAAATAGCTGCGTTTTCCCCATAAGACAGCACAAATTGTTAAAAGCAAAGCTTATGCTGGAGAGCGGGGGTAACCTACACCCTCTCCCAAAAATCACATGCCTGTGGCTCTCCTGAGCGGCAGGCCCCTCAGAACTCCGGCCCCCCTCCAGAGCCCCCTTCTCCCCCGCTGCTCTCCTCTAGGCTCACCCTGAGACGGCTAGCCAGCTCCCACATCTGGACATGGTGAAGAAAGAAGAAAACACGTGGAAATATATAAATAAAGGGGTTCCTCTCCCCCTCCAAACAGTCTCTCTCTCTCTCTCTCTCTCTCTGTCTGTCTCTCGCTCTCACTCTCGCTTTCGCTCTCTCTCTCTCTAACTCTGTTTTACTCATCATCTCTCTCTTTTGCTCTCTCTCTCTCTCTCTGTCTCTCTCTCTCTCTCTCTCTGTCTTTCTCTCTCTCTCTGTCTGTCTGTCTCCCGCTCTCGCTCTCTCTCTCTCTCTCTCTCTAACTCTGTTTTACTCATCATCTCTCTCTCTCTCTCTCTCTCTCTCTCTCTCTGTTGAAGTGGCCAAAGGTAGAACAACATCTGGAGCAGCAGTTTTCTTTTTTTCCGGGGAGATCCAGGCCCCTGATAATCCCTCTCCCTCCTCATTAAAGGGAGCTGAATAAACACAGGCCTCTTCCAGTTGTTCCTGCGAATTTCCTCACCGGGCGTCAGGAGACCCGAGCGGGGTCCCCTGGATCAAAGCTGCCGCCGGACCCGGGAGTGCCAAGGGTGCCGCGCATTGGCGGGGTCGGGCCCATTACCCCTCTCTCTGGGAGCCCCCGAGAACCCTGGGTCACAGCCTGTCAGCTCTGTGTCCCTCGTTCAGGAGGAGGGAGAGGAGGAGAGAGGGAGAGCAGGCCCAGACACACGGCCACTGTATTAGAGCTAAGACAGGGAGCAGGGGATCTGTCCAGGCCTCAGAGAGAGAGAGAGGGATCGAGACAGATGAGGTGAGTGGAGTGGAGTTAGGAGAGGCAGGCTGGAAAGGGATTGTTGTGAGAACCTCTGGCTTTACGTACTTGGGTCTGGTATTTAGTAATCTCAAGGAGTTCACTTTTTGTTCCTGGAGTGTGTGTTGTAGGCTGTGCACCTTCGTTCCTGGTATACACTGTGAAGTCATCCACAGGTTTAGAGTAGTGCATTAAAATAACTTGCTGTAGGGTCTAGTGGTGGAAAACGTTGTGCTATAAGCAGCTCTAAAGGAAATATAAATAAACTCAAAATTGCATTTTCATTTTCTTCCATAGAGTCAAAGGTGGGGACACAGTTTCTGTGATATTGTAGAAAGAAAACAAGGTTTCTGATAGTTTATGTGAGCAGAGCCATGCTCTAATGCACTGACCCTGGTGTGACATACATTTTCTAATTCCCTGCACTTCCTGGCAATCAACTTAGAGGGGCAGTGGTTCGCTGGGAAAGTTTGTTGTTGAGGCAATTAAAGGCAGAAAGTAAAGCAACAATAACAGCAGCAGCAGCAGAATCAACACAACTGGAGAGAACCATACCCTGCGGTATAATTGCTTACTCAATAACTCTGAGAGGTGACAAAATTGATCAAATTGCATCCCTGGTGTATTGAAGAAAAGAAAAACAACCTATGTTAAATGGCCAAAGTAATCAATTTAACCTGATACTAAGGCAGCAATGTGTCCAGAGCACATAGTACGTACTTAAAGGGGACCCTGGAGTGTGTTTACGTGAGTGTGTCTGTGTGTACTCCTATCTATGTCGCTTACTTGCTTGTGTGGTTGTGTGTGTGTGGTTGTGTGTGTGTGTCTGTGTGTGTGTGTCTGTGTGTGTGTCCCATCAGCCCCTCCATTAGGTACTGAGCTGTGGGTCAGAGCGGGAGTCCACCTGCCTTGAATACTGATGAGGAGGAGAGCAGAGCAGGGCTGTGGACTACACACACACACACAGACCCACACACACATACACACACAGGACATGTTTGCGCGTCACTGAAGATGTGCACATAGACACAAATCGCATATACACACGCATACATTTCACGCTCACATTTCACTCTCACATCAGGCATAAATGACAGTAGAAATATACCAGTGCACACATAAACATATTACCACTAAACATGTGCAGAAAATAATGGCTGAACACATGCAGACAAATACACTCTGTGCTATGAAGTGTATCTGGTTAGCAGATAAAAGCATGCGTCTCTGATTACTGCCTTTCACAGCCTATCACTGGACTCAGACATAGGCCTTTTAAAGAGCACTTCATCAGGAGCAGGCAGATCATAGCTTACACATGCTGAACAAACGTCACACCCAGCAGAGTACACACACCGGCGGCACAGCACAAAGGCAAATATGGCCGCATACTTCTCCCTCCTCTCCCCTCCTCTCTTCTCGTCTCCTCTCTGGATCTGCAGAGCAGGCACATGCTCGTGACGGGAGATATGTGGACGGTCATTACACAGAGCAGAGGAAACACGCAGCCGGCGCACACACTGGAAATGTTTTCACATGTGCCGCTATTGACGGGCTGGAGAGCAGACACACACCAACACACACACGCAAGCACACACACACACAATTCCTGAGAATTATGAGATTTATGGGTCAGAATCCAAGCCTGGGCAGGACCCAGAGCAGGAACCATGGCCACAGACTGCTAGGCTCACTCTACTCTGTACTGTTTGGAGCTCCCATGTATATACTGTAGCTGGCTCACAAATATGTACATGTTTTACTAAATTTCTAGTGCGGTACAATGATAAATGTTACTTTTACTTTTTATGTCTGTTTATATGGAAGATGTGTATATGAAGAGTTTCATTAAGAGTTTTATTTATTATATTCATTTTCAGAAACATTGGTACATTTACTTTTATTATGAAAGAGATTGCTGTGTTTTTTCACTATCTAATCATGTCATGGGGTTGTTTAATGACGTACATGAATTTGTGTCAAATCTATCACTTGATGGTGATAGAAAAACTTTTTTTTAAATAATTCAATACAGTAATATCTGTATGTAAAAAAAAAAAAAAATCACATTTTAGTCATTTAGCAGATGTGCGACTTATAGTAAGTGCATTTATCTTAAGATTCATCTTATAGACCACATGACAGTCAAATATAGAGGACACAAATATTTGATTCCAGCTAAACAATGGATATATAGACATTGTAAAAAAATATATACATTTTCATACACATCTAAAATATATACCGAACAAAAATCTAAACGTAAAGTGTTGGTCCTACGTTTCATGAGCTGAAATAAAACATTCCAGAAATGTTCCATACCCACAAAAAGCTTATTTCTCAAAAATGTTGTGCACAAATCTGTTTTACATTCCTGTTAGTGAGCATTTCTCCTTTGCTAAAATCATCCATCCACCTGACAGGTGTGGCATATCAAGAAGCTGATTAAACAGCATGATCATTACACAGGTGCACCTTGTTCTGGGGACAATAAAAGGCCACTCTAAAATGTGCAGTTTTGTCACACAACACAATGCCACAGATGTCTCAAATTTGGCATGATGACTGCAAGAATGTCCACCAGAGCTGTTGCCAGATCATTTAATGTTAATTTCTCTACCATAAGCCACCTAAAACGTTGTTTTAGAGAATTTGGCAGTACGTCCAACTGGCCTCACAACCGCAGACCACGTGAGCCACGCCTGCCCAGGACCTCCACATTCTTCAACTGCGGGATCGTCTGAGACCAGCCACCCGGACAGCTGATGAAACTGAGGAGTTTTTCGGTCCGTCACAAAGCCCTTCAGTGGGGAAAACCTAATTCTGATTGGCTGGGCCTGTGCCATCTTCCTATGCCCCCCAGGTTCACCCATGGCTGCGTCCCTGCTCAGTTATGGGAAATTCATAGATTAGGGCCTAATTTATTTATTTCAATTGATTTCCTTATATGAACTGTACTGTAACTCAGTAAAATCGTTGAAATTGTTGCATGTTGCATTTATATTTTGTTCAGTATATGAATTAAACATCTGAGAACAGTAATATTTTACACCCACATGAAGGTACCCATGAGCAATCATTTGTGATGAAAAAACAGAAATGTGAAAAATTTGCAGATTTTGGATTTTGGAAATAAAGTCTTAAATATATCCCGTATGGCTGACATGTGGCTTCACAGAGGAAGATAGTGAAGTGGTAGAAATATCAGAAGCTATAGTGCTGCAGCTTTTCTGTTTAGATGGGGGAATGGGTGTGGGTTTGGAGGGGAGAGTGCAGTGACGGGGGGAGGCCAGGTTGAGTTCAAGGCCAGAGAGAGTTGCAGTGACCTGGGGGTCAAGCATGAGCAGTAGGAGACAGAGGCTGGGAGAGAGGGTACATGATGGCCTCGACACGTCCGACCCACAGGCTTCGCAATGGGACCCTGGGGACAGCGAGGTCAGCAGGCCTCCCTTCAACACCCACGCGTTACTGTGCCATTTAAAGCCACCCAGCATCTATTTCCTCCAATAAAAACAAATAACCTTTTCTGTCGGAAATCACGGCAGCCCTCGAGTGCTGGATAGAGCAGGGTCCTGACTGGATGGCCTGTAATTGCGGTGCAGGAGTCCCCCTTTAGTTTATTTTTTGTGTTTTGGATTAGTATTGTTTTTCAGGCCCCTCTTGGTCCTCAGTGCTTTGCGTGTGATTGCCTGTGCCGCTCGGCCCACACTCAGCAATCAGACAGGAGCTGGAGAGAGACTGGAGAGAGACTGGAGAGAGGGTGGAAACAGCAACTCAAGGACCTTTTATAATTGGGAGGGATTTGGGGGGGTAGTTGGACTTTACATTTGGTGTCAGAGTGTTGTTGGTGTGGTGGGCTGGGGCAGGGTTAAAGAGGCAGCGGTAGGCCCTAGTGTGCTGCAGTGAAGTAGCTCATTGTAGCGGCAGGAGTGGGGGCATCTGCTGTCTATTTATTGTTGGGAGTGATGTGACATATCTTTGGAAGCCAAGAGAAATGGTCCTTCCAGGCCAGGATTACAGGAGGATCCCAGAACTCTTTAGTCATCAGTGTTCAGTCATTTGAGAGATGTACAGCTTCCAGATCCAGCAGCATGGGCCTGAATGCTATCAGTGTATTCTTAGATTTACTCCTCACTAAATCACACTGAGGGCCTGCCTTACAAAAGCCAGAAACTGAAAGAATTGCTTGTTTTAATCTTTATCTGTTTTTGTTACAGCACGCTTATAAAATATTTAATTCACCGATGTTTAAGGATGTTGTTTACAGTGCAAATTGTGATGAACTAGGGTTTGCATCGTGTTAAGCAGCTCTTCTCTTTTTCTATAGTGTTAACATGGGGTTTCTAATAACTCACATTGACATTAAACAAGGGCTATCTTTACTCAGACACTTTTGTCTTTTACAATCAGTTTTGCAGATGGTTTGATAAAGCTTTCATTTCTAGTAATTAATGCATAACGGAACATTTCACCGGAGCGAGAATAGACAGAGGCAATTAGGTGTTTTTCCCAAAGCTCTTAAACTGACAAAATAGTCATTGTTACATTGTTACTGGCACCAATCATATTGGATCTTTACAAATGAAGCTTCAATTTCACTCCCTTTTCTGTGCAAAATCAGGATAATGATGAGTCTTACCTGCAATGCAATATGAGTAATACAAAAATAATCAAGACTAATTATAAAGTGTGTGTGTGTGTAGTCTAAGTGTGTGTGTGTAGTCTAGGTGCGTGTGTGTAGTCTACGTGCATGTGTGTGTAGTCTACAGCAGTAGTGTGTGTGTGTGTGTAGTCTAAGTGTGTGTGTGTGTAGTTTAAGTGTGTGTGTGTAGTCTAAGTGAGTGTGTGTGTGTAGTCTAAGTGTGTGTGTGTAATCTAAGTGTGTGTGTGTTGTCTAAGTGTGTGTGTGTAGTGTAAGTGTGTGTGTGTGTGTGTGTGTGTGTGTGTGTGTGTGTGTGTGTGTGTGTGTGTGTGTGTGTGTGTGTGTGTGTGTGTGTGTGTGTGTGTGTGTGTGTGTGTGTGTGTGTGTGTGTGTGTCACCCCATTCCTTTAACACACCCTCACCCCTCATTGACTTCTCCTTTCTTCTTCTCCAACATCTAACCCACTATCTCCATCTCTCCCTCTCTTCCCTTCTTTTCTCATTTTTAATGGCAGATGAAGGAGACAAATGGCTCAGCTGCCAGCACTCCCCTCCAGATCAATCTGAAGCCCAGCAGTAATTAACTATTTGCTAAACTTACACGATTGATTTCCATTTAATGCTTCCAGAGATGGTGTAAATGAAGACTGATACCCTAGTCCAGGGATGGGGGTGTGGTAGGCTGTCTTTGGGATGGACAGGAGGATCAGGGGTTTGGGGTAGAAACTCTCCCAATTTAAAAGTGGTAGATAAATTGGCCACTCCCTGCTCGGGGAGGGAGACCCAGCTGGGGACTAATTGAGGAAGGCTGTGAGCACCAGAGGGTACTGTTGTTGGCTTTAGTTCCCTACTCTCACCCTGTACAGATAACATGTTTCCCCCTGTAGCACATCACTCTAGGGGGGACGGAAGAAGGAGAGAGTTCTCCTAACAAACCCACCTCCAGCCCTGCTCAGACACTGTGGGCATTGTCATGACAACATACACAGTCCACAGATACACACAGACACATTCGGATAACTATAATGCAGTGTACATGGCCTGACGTACCTTCTCTCCCTCTGAGTACCTCCCAGTGCTGTGCTGCAGTGCTTATCTGCCTCTCTGCCTCTCTGTCTGTCTGTCTGTCTGTCTGTCTGTCTGTCTGTCTGTCTGTCTGTCTGTCTGTCTGTCTGTCTGTCTGTCTGTCTGTCTGTCTGTCTGTCTGTCTGTCTGTCTGCCTCTCTGTCTGTCTGTCTGTCTGTCTGTCTGTCTGTCTGTCTGTCTGTCTGTCTGTCTGTCTGTCTGTCTGTCTGTCTGTCTGTCTGTCTGTCTGTCTGTCTGCCGGTCTGTCTGTCTGCCGGTCTGTCTGTCTGTCTGTCTGTCTGTCTGTCTGTCTGTCTGTCTGTCTGTCTGTCTGTCTGTCTGTCTGTCTGTCTGTCTGTCTGTGTGTATCTGTAGCCCTCATCTTAGGGTTCTGGGGACGGGGGTCTGATTAAATAGTTAAGAGCGTTAATGAATAGGTTGCTGTCACAGGGCCTTGCTGAGCTTTTGTATTACTCTGGTCCATCAAGGCCCCGCTTTGTTTGCAATTTCTAATTGAATCTGTACAAACATGATCTCCCTCCCTTCCTACTGGCCCGCGCCTGTCCATGCTACTGTATCCCTCCAAGAGCCTCCTCACAGTCATACATAAGTTGTTTTGTCCTGTGAATGTTACTTAGTGCCATTGGTGAGACTACTGTATGTTCGGGTTGAATACAAAAGTTTTATTCATTGTTAAATTGCACTGAGGAAGCTTGCCTAATTCTTGGTCTTGTACATTATTTAAGGTAAAGTGAGGCCCTCTGTTCCTGTCAGGAAGCCACATGCCTGCTCATTACTGGTCTCCTCAGTTTGTTCTGAACACACTCATGATTTTCTTTTATTCAATTCAATGTTCAATTCCCTCTTTGTTATCTACTCCTGTAGTGATTCCATTGATTAGACACTTTTAGGAAAACCTATTTTAGTCTGTGTTGGTAGTAAAGTGCCCTGTTGTCCTTCATTGTGTGTGTGTGTGTGTGTGTGTGTGTGTGTGTGTGTGTGTGTGTGTGTGTGTGTGTGTGTGTGTGTGTGTGTGTGTGTGTGTGTGTGTGTGTGTGTGTGTGTGTGTGTGTGTGTGTGTGTGTGTGTGTGTGTGTGTGTGTGTGTGTGTGTGTGTGTGCATGCGTGCATGCATATGTGTGTCAGACCAGTGGGTCAGCTACGTCATGCTGTACTCTCCGGTGTTGGCTAAGCATGGCGCTTTATGTCCAGTCACTTACCAGCCAATAAACTTGACTTGAAACTTAGGGAAATCCAATTGGTGCATAATACACCATAATGGGCAGATCAATACTAATTATGTCCAACAAAAGATACCACTGTGTGCACACACGCACTGATGCCTCAGTCAAGGGGATATCTGTACGTGACGTGTGTGTGAGGAACAGTAGAAGCATACCTTCTGATACCTCTGATTCCCCTAGCCCATTCCAGTTGGGCCTATCCCCTGGCTGGACCTGGCTTGGCTTGGCTGGCCCGGTGAATGTTAATGAAGCTGTGGAGGGGAAGAGGCAGTAGGAGGAAGCTAGATGAGATGCTAAAGTGAGGGAAATGAGTAGTGAGCTTTCTGAAGCTGTTTCCCAGCTGTCTGGCGTGGTGGGGCTGTGGGACGCCCTCGCCGCAACCCCCAAATTAACTTCCCCCCCATCACCAACACGGGAGGGTGGGCGGGATGGAGCCAGGACTTTCTAGCCATAAATAATAAGGCATCCATCTGCAGAGGCAAAATGGCCCCTGAGCTAGCAGCCATTCACATCTTAAATTGGTCTAAGTGAAGAGCGGCCGGATGTTTTAATGAGGCCTGTGCTGATTTTAATTGATCGGCCAGTGCTTGTAATTGTGAATGTCAGAGACTTGGGCTAATGTGTTAGACCACTTTGAGTCTCGCAATGAAAGTAATCTGTGTCAGACCACAGCCCTGTCAGTGGAACAGTGGTCAGCTGCTGCTGTGGAAGGCATCCACGCCAGGGAAGGAAAGATAAGGTGTTTCTTTAGCGCGGTAGTAAAGAGGCAGCGACTCTGATGATGGTGAGTGTGTTTCTCTCTCTGATGAATCCCTCTCTTGTTTTGGAGTTGTGAAGGGTGAGGCCAGGCCAAGGGCTTGTGTTGCCTGACAAATTAACCTTTCCTGCTAGCCTTTCCTCAGTACGCTCTATGTGGGTGTGGGTGTGTTCTCCTGCGTCTGTGTGTGCACACTTCCTTAATTGCATTAAGAGGATGACGCACTTTCTTACTCTGTTTAAGCTCACTTTAATTGCTTGTGAATGGTGTGCTAGTGAAGCCCGGGCTGATGGCGCAATATGGACATCAATGAGCTATCTTTCATAAGGCTCTCGGGCGGTGGAGGGCTCTGATTCATAAAGGAATTTCACGCACAAAAGGAAAAAAAGCTACAAAATGCCATTGGGTTTGGCTAATGCTGCAGCATCCTCATGGAATGATATTTAATTCATTAGGGACTCAGACATACAGGCAAAGAAAGACAGAGAGATTTAGTCAAAGAGGAAGAGAAGAGAGATTAATGGAAAGAGAGAGAGAGAGAGAGAGAGAGAGAGAGAGAGAGAGAGAGAGAGAGAGAGAGAGAGAGAGAGAGAGAGAGAGAGAGAGAGAGCGAGAGAGAGAGAGAGAGAGAGAGAGAGAGAGAGAGAGAGAGAGAATGAGAGCGAGAGCGAGAGTGAGAGAGAGAGAGAGAATGAGAGCGAGAGAGGTAGTATGAGACCAAAAGATAGAGGTGAGGAGAGGCAGGGGCAAAATTTGAGGAGCGAAAGACTGATAGAGGTGAAGAAAGTGAAAAGAGACAGATGAAGAGAGGAGGAAAGGAGAGAGAGAGAGAGGAAGATGGAGAAAGAGATCTATACTGATAGCCGTATAGATGTGTGCCCTTGTGTATTTCCCCCAGTTCAGGCAAAGTGCACTAAGGCTCAGTCAGTGACAGAGCTGGGCTGGGGATATGAACCAGGCTGCTGGGTGTATTCACTAGTAGTGTGAAATAACAGCAGCATTTTACACACCGCACCCCAGTCTGACAACTCAATGTATCTAATATGTTTGCATGCATATGGGTACAAAGAGAGTTAGTGTGTTAAAGACTAACATGTTCTTGAAAGGCTGGTTGTGTCATTGTTGTTGGGCCAGAGCAGTGAGTGCTGAGACTGTGACTGCTCTTAGTCTTGGTTCCGTAGGATACTTAATCATAGGAGACTTAATCATAGGAGACTTAATCATAGGAGACTTAATCATAGGAGACTGCAAATGACAACACCTTTGTCCGTTTTAACACAAAGTTTTCACGTGTCACTGTTGATCATCATAATGGCCCTGCAGTCCATAAAATGTTTATACTTTATAAATATGAATTTATTCATATCTTATTTCAGGTATGTCTAAAGTATATTGGCAATAATAATCTAAGTAGCTCTTAAAACGCAATATTAGTTTACGATCCTTTTTCTAGAGTAGGAAGAGCTACACATTTTTCATGTGTATAAATACTAAGCCATAAAGTAAATGACGTCATACATGAGGTTAATGGCATTGTTGTGACACATTATATCAGGAGAGCTGAATACAATGCCTTAAGTAGCTCACACAGCTCCAGAGATGCTCTCTCTCCTCTGTCTTCCCCGTCTCCCCCCTCCGTTTTTCCCCTTCTCCCTCCTATTCATTTTTCTCTACTGTTTCCCATTTCTTGCTCTGCCATATTTCTTTCCCCCACCCCCGCCATCTTGGACAGTCTGTCTGCCTCCCTCCCTCCCTTTCTCTCTCTCATCATTTTAATAGTGGACCTCAGAGCGGTTGCCATGTCGACCAGCCAGCATATTACTATGGCAACCAGTCTGTGCGCGGTGAGGCTGCTGATTAGGGAGAGATGTCTAGTGTAGCCTGGCCAGCGGAGAGAGGGAACGAGGAAGAGGGGGGAGAGGGATTGGGGTGCTGGAGGAGGGGTTGTGTATGTCTGGACATTATATGTGTCTATTTAAATAGAATGTGTAAAACCTGCTCTGCTGACTATAATTAGAACATGAATTACATTTTTACCAGCGCTGATCACTCTGACACACACATAACAGTCATACTCTGTACCGGACAGATCTCTCGAGCTGGATTTGAGATTATACTGCTAACCGTTACCTCAGAGTAACAACAATATGCTGTCAGACTACTTATATATCACTGTATCTTCATATCTGCCTGTCCTGCTGTCTCGTTTGGCTCTCTCCTTTATGCCTTTGTTTAGCTTGGTGCCTGTTCTAAAACAAAATAATTTAGTAACTGACACACATATGCTCATTTGAAAAAAAACTATAATAGCAGGAAGTTGAAACATTATAGGCAGAAAGGGACAATCTCCTCTCCTCTCCTCTCCTCTCCTCTCCTCTCCTCTCCTCTCCTCTCCTCTCCTCTCCTCTCCTCTCCTCTCCTCTCCTCTCCTCTCCTCTCCTCTCCTCTCCTCTCTCCTCTCCTCTCCTCTCCTCTCCTCTCCTCTCCTCTCCTCTCCTCTCCTCTCCTCTCCTCTCCTCTCCTCTCCTCTCCTCTCCTCTCCTCTCCTCTCCTCTCCTCTCCTCTCCTCTCCTCTCCTCTCCTCTCCTCTCCTCTCCTCTCCTCTCCTCTCCCTCCTCTACAGTATGTTAATCTCATAGTGTGTTGGTCTGTGTGTGTCAGGGCTGGGCTGAGCAAGGACAGAAACAGGGAGAGCTTTTAAAGAGCTGCCCCCTCCGCCATGGACGCTAATGTACGCTGCAGAGGACGCCTCAGACCTCCCAGATCCATCAGAGAAACTAATTACAAGATCCAATTAAAGAGAGAGAGGGAGAAAGAGAAAGGAGAGAGAGAGAAAGGTGGTATAAAGAAAGAAACAGTCTCCCTTCTCCACCATTAAAACATCCAGCCTGTTAGCTGGGGACAGTAATTACAGCATATTTATTATTCATCCCATAGCTAAATAAGAGCCTGATATTTCAGTAACAATAATAAGGACAGAAAAAAACTCCACAAACTACATTCTAACTAATTGCCCTGCTCAGAGATTAAATGACTGGAAAAATGTTGTTATTTGCTTATTCATATCATCCAGAGGAACGATCGTCAGCACAGCTATGCACTAGAGATGGAATGTCACTCAGGGAATCTGACTAACGTAGGTGGTCCTCGTCAGGACCAGGATGTTGTAGTGATCACTGATCATGCGTGTAGTAAGGAGTGGTCGGCTATATCCCTAAGCAAGTCTTTAATGGCTGGTTTCTCTTTGTTATGTGGGCTTGGCTCTGTGGTTGGAATGGCTTGTTCTGTCTGGCCTGTGGTCTCTTCCTCACCCACTGCTTTTGAGGTACATTATGTTTACACATTTTGCAGCCACATTATCACAGTGAACTCAGACAATAATGTCTTACAATGCAGCAAATTATAAATTATTCTCCTGATGTGGTGTTTTGCAATTTGGCTCGCTTGGTTTTCGCCTGTGCATACGGGCTCCCCTACCTCTCCATCCTGCCCTCCTCCTTCTCCTCATCTCTCCATCCCCCATCCTGAACTCTGAGGCACCTCATTAAGACGGCGGCCCCCTGGCCTCATCGGCTGTGGCTGAGGTGAGGAATATCATATAATCATGAAGTGGAGATGGCATTACACTCATCAGAAATTATAGATGAGTTTTATGGCGCCTAGGCAGGCCCGGCGGACACAGGCCCGGGGAGCTGGGTGACAGTGGCAGGGGTCGGCTTACTGGTGGAGGGGTCACAGCGAGGGCCTCTACCCCTTCATCACTCAGTCCCCTGCACCCTCCGACAGGGACAGGAACTACACACACCACCCCTCCACCTCCAGAAACCACAGGGAAGGCTTTAGTCAGACGCAACAAGCATTCATCAAATGGCACTGTACAAACCAAACCAAATCTGAGAATCAGAGTGGCTATTTCCTTCTGAGGCACAAGCCGTTGCTTAGGCAACCGCCGCCATCTTACCTTGGCAGGCTCAGAGCGCTATCAGATGGAATCTAGTTCTACAGTACGACTCAGGTTATTGAGCCCCGGGATTTGAAGTTACCATTCAATAATGAGAAGCTGTTGTACCTGTCCCAAACACATACAGGATACTCAATCCAGGACAATAGGATGACAGTTAAGATGTTTATACTGTATTGAGGGCCATAGACTTACTAACACTTTCAGGACTAATGGGTATTTCTCTGAAGCTACAATGCTAATAGAGCTAACAATTTATAAATAGTATATAACACTACTTCATTTGTTCGTTTAATTTGTTTGTTTTCGTCTTTCTTTTGTCAGAAGAACTGTTCTGATCACACGTCTGTTCCGCTAAGCCATGTTGAGCTGTGTGTTTGTCTGAGTTCCACCTGACCTCGTCACAAAGACAAAAGAGAGGTAGAAAAGTAGAAAAGGAGGAGAAATTTTAATTAATGACATGCATTTGACTCTGTCCATTTCCAACCCTGTGCTCGTCTTCCTTGAGATGCCCAAGGACTCTCACTCCACCCGTAAAGCAACAGGTACAGGTAGAATGGCGCTGTTAGGCCCTGTGGTCCTCCCGTCCTCCCCCCGGCCTGCCTGACGCTCACTGTGGCGCTACACTGTGCTACTTCTCCTCCCTTCCTCCCTTCCTTCCCTCTCTTAATTCCCTCATCCTTGGATCTCGGAGGAGCTCTGCTAATGCTCCTTGATTAGATAAGTCAAGCAGCGACAGACCGCTAAAGCAGACAGCACAAATGAATAGTCAATATTTGGGGTTTCGGCGAGCTGAGTTAGCTAGCCAAGAGGATGACTGTATCTATATGGGATTTCCACTCAGGATGTATAGCAGGAAATGTGGGACTGAATTGTGTGTGTGTGTATCTACTTATGTGTATTTTATATATCCTCTATTTATGAAATGTGCAGGATCACACAAACCCACACACACATACACGCACGCACACACACACACACACACACACACACACACACACACACACACACACACACACACACACACACACACACACACACACACACACACACACACACACACACACACACACACACACACACACACACACACACACACACACACACACACAAACGCCACTCTTATCCACTCTCCTTCAATGACAGAGAGAGACATGGTTTTTAACCTTGCAGATCTGAAAGGAGGGTTAGCAGCCCAGTGACCCGTGCAGGCTGGGGATTTGAAGTCAGGGGCTGGAAAGACCCCTCTCTCACCCCCCACCCCCTCCATCATCAGCCCTGCAGCCCCCTCACAGCCCTCCCCCACCCTTCTCCATCCAGTTCATAGCCAGCAGGCCGGCACACAGGGGGGTTTCCACACTACTTATCAGCAGATATGACCTGCGTCCTCAGACGCCATGATTGATAGTTGTCATCTATAGCATAGGCAGCCAAACTTCTGCTGCACTATAGCGGCCAAGAGACAAGCATAGTGTTTCAGCCAGGATGTCCAGCATCCATCCACTGAGGTCCAGAGCAGAGCATGTCTAGTAGCAGGACTGTCTGGCTGGCTGAGCCTGGATCCTGAAGGAGAGCGGGACCAGTCTCCTCTTATTTCTTCTAATCTCTCTCTAAAGGGGGCTGTAAAACATGAGCCTTAAAACCAGGATGAGCATTATCCTCTGACATGACAAACTGATATTTTTCTAGCTTGATATACACCCCCAGCCATTCCTCTCCCCCAATTCACACTATTGTACACAGGACTGCACACACAAACCATAATTACATGGTCAAAACACACATACACACAAACTCTCTGACACACACACATGCACAAACCCAGAGTAGCACTCCAGCTCGGGGCTGTGGGGCAGTGGTTGAGCAATGCCTCCCCGGGGGGGATATTTTATAGTTTGTGTCCATCAGTGGCGTGGCCTGGGGCGTCGGGGTTGACAGTAAGTGCTCTCAACACCGGTGACACTGATTCATCTGAGCCATGACACAGATGAGAGAGGAGGGGGCAGAGGGGACAGAGGGGGGACAGACACAGGGAACCAGAGAGGGAATAAAAAATAACTTAGAGACCAGGTCATGTCATGTCTTGTGACGATACACAGGCCCTCACTAGAGAGTCTTATGTATCTGTGTTGGAACCTAGTGTACGTGTGTGAGAGCTCATTCGGGTAGCTGGTGATGCTATAAAGCGCCTTTTCTTTTCCATTGTGATCCTGTAAAGTTCTGTATGTGTGGTAATGGTTGTGTGTTAGTATGAGCGTAGCTGTTCTCTAGAACACATCCTCTGGACCAGACCGATGCTGTTCTGAGCTGTGCTGGGCTGGGGAGCTTGGCTTGAGAGGGGGCCCCCCATTTAAATTTCTCATCCTCCCTCGCTGCTGCGCCTCTTCTACATATAAATAGGTAGGAGGGCCTGAACCCCAGCCTCCAGGATGCGCATACTAAGCAATCAATGTGTCACCTCTCCCTGACAATCCTATTTTTTTTCATACGGGCGCCACGTTCATTTTTTCTTGTCAGCAGAAGGTAATTTGCTGTATTGTGATTCAGTCCGAAAGCTTGGTGACGAGGTGTCTGATAGGTCGCCCCCCTCCTCCTTTTTCTCCCCCTTTTCTCCTCCACCCCCCGAGACCCCCCTCTGTCTCCACTGCAGCACAGAGGGGCTGAAAGAGGCACCCCGCTCCCCAGTCCCCTCTTCCCACACCCAGGCCAGCCCTTCTCCATCTGAGGCAGTAGGGCTGCTAAATTAGATAAGCGGGGCTGTGGCTGTGGCGGGGCTGTGGCGCAGTGGCCTTGATTAATAAAAGATGTAGAGCTCCCAGGGGACGGCCTTTCTGAGGACCGAACAGAGCCCTGAACAGAGCCAAAGCACAGACAATGGCGTTTGCACTGGCACAATGGACAGGAAGTGGAAAGAATTAACCAATCATGTAAATATAACATTTAAGGCCCATGCACCTCACCTTTCTGTCTCGCTCTGTACCCTTTATGCATCATAATGTATAATTTTGGCCTCATATTTTGGGTGGGGAAAAAATTGAAATATTCATGTATTAATATATTTAGGAACTACATCCTGCTGTTGACATGTGTTGGATGGAAGCTGCCGATATCCTACTGTTTTATGGCGTTTCAGAAAAAGCCAAATATTTCCAAGGCCATTAGAGCCACTGCATTACCATGAGCAGTAACACCTCTGACTTGCATGGATGCACTGAGAGCAGGACAAGCTATATACGTATGTGAAGTGCCCCCCATATTACTGAGGTTCCATTTTCACTGGAGAAGGTCTTTTGTCACAATAAATAGGGGAGGGGAATATGAAATGATTGGTTATCAGCTCATATTTTTTTGAATAATGTAAATGAATACTGATACTGATATTTCTGCTGGGCATTAAGTGTTTCATTTTTAGGTTAATGGTTGTGTGTGTCTGTGTGTCTGTGTCTGTGTGTGTGTGTGTTTATGTGTGCGCTGAGGGGTGTGGAATGTTCTGGATGCTCTCATGCAGAGCGCTATCACACAGAGCGGCATGGCGTCATGTCAGCCCAGTCCTCATCAGCCTCATTCACATATAATGGCTTTGTTACCAGGATGATTTTCTCCTTCTCTCCTTCTCCTTCACCCTCTCTCCTTCTCAGTCTCCCTCTCTCCTCATCTCCTTCACCCTCTCTCCTTCTCAGTCTCCCTCTCTCCTCATCTCCTTCTTCCTCTCTTCTTCTCAGTCTCCTTCTCTCCTTCTCCTTCACCCTCTCTCCTTCTCAGTCTCCCTCTCTCCTCATCTCCTTCACCCTCTCTCCTTCTCAGTCTCCCTCTCTCCTCATCTCCTTCTTCCTCTCTTCTTCCTCCTCTCTTCTTCTCCTCCTTCTCCCTCCCCATATTTACAGGAAAGACAGCATAGCCTATGTTGCCTGTGGAGACCACTGAAAGCAAGGAATTATAATGACTATTTATGTCTTCTTTCAAGATATGTGCTTAACATTGGGAACATTCAAGCTGCTCATTTCTGGTGGTCACATAATTTAATGAAAATAAGGAAGAAAAAAAAATTCACTGAGGAACATGCACTATACTGGCAGACATATGCACTTGACTGTTCCAGGCATATACAGATACAGTGATACCCATTACCCAACCCCAATCAACTAGCCAGAAAGAGAGACATCAACCAATATGCTCAACAAAACACACACAGACGCATGCACATGTACACACACACAGCTTTAACATGTACACACACACACACACACTCACACACTCCTGGAGAATAGAAATGAAAAAGTAAATGTAACTCTAATTGAAGTAAATCAAATCAAATCAAATCAAATGTATTTATATAGCCCTTCTTACATCAGCTGATATCTCAAAGTGCTGTACAGAAACCCAGCCTAAAACCCCAAACAGCAAGCAATGCAGGTGTAGAAGCACAAGTAAATGTAACTCTGTCTCAGATAGCATTTGGTCCCAGTCTAAAAAGAATAAAACACACTCTGGCAACAGAGGGTTTTTTTTCAGAGCTGTAAATGCTCAATTTAGTGTTGATATTTAACTCCGCATCATTGCATTTCACTCTACAGTATTCATTAAAAAGAATAACTCTCTGAAGTGTTGTTCAGTATTCTAGACTTAATTATTTACAGTGATGTTTACTCTCACAATATAATCGCAAGAGTTAATTCAACGCTTATGGTTTATATGGTCCCATTTCAGGTGTAAAGTTGCATTTGCATATTTCTTACTGTGTCATATTATGGTGGCTTGCAATATGACATTGCAATATGACATTAATTGGTATCCATTTAAGAGGGAGGATGTCCAATAATTTTACATCCCCCACAACTTACATTCAAAATGCATGTCAGAGCAGGGAGGAGAGAACTGTTATTAGAGACATCATGTAAACTGGAACAGCCTTCTCAGTAACGCAATAAATCAAACCGATAACAGATTAGACTATTTTAGGAAAATGTATGTTACAGACTGTATCATTGTGTCGCATCAGATCAAAAACAATCAATGTACATGTGAAAGCTCAGATATGAAAATAAATCATTCTAAAAATCAACCGACAACAAAGCATGCTGGGAAATATGACAATGACACCCCCTGCACATCTGTGGATACTCCATAATTTTAACTCCCTGTCTCTGTTTGCAGTTATGGAGTTAAAAGTACTCAGTCCCAATCAACTCCAATTATCAACACTAACTCCAGGGAGCATATCACTCTGTTGATGGTTAAGATGACTCCGGTAGAGTCAATCATTTTGACTCTACCCTGCTCCTCTAGATAGTAAAGATAGTAAAAGCTGATATTTCATCTCTATAACGTCCCCTGTGGACTGTGTAACCATTTTAGCGCGTCGTTGAATAACGTTGCTACTGTTCACTGTGTTTCAGTAATGATCAGAGAGGGTCTATCAGACATCACACAGCCCATAAAGCCTCTCTGATGTCAGCACATTTTCATTGTTATCAAAGGCGTATGCCGTTTTTATTATTGGAGCCTGCACATTTCCTCGCAGCCCCTGCAGCCTACAGAGATTGATGGGCCTCATTTATGAATATGTATAAGATATGCACGTGGGTTTGAACTGGCCTTTGACCTTCATTTGCTCACACATAGAGGCTTTGCGCTCCTCCATCACATCACAACATCTTGTTTTAAATCTGCTCCCTTCCAAAAACGGAATATCAAGTGGTTCTATTTCCTGTGCTGTTCTTTCTGGGTAAATAATCTGCAACACACCTTGTGTTGATTCTCCTCAAGTCACAAGCCCATTTTAATAGAAGTATATAAAAAACATTACTCACATTCATATGAGGTGTAATATTATGAACATTTCATAAAGGATTAGCGCTGAGGCAGGGACTCTGCTCAGAGAGAAGAACAACACCTGATAAAAACATCAACATGTTTTCTCGTACATTTTTCACCAGCTTTTTGCTATCCCTCTTTAGTATTCTCACTGCCTTCTCTGTGGTTAGATTTCTCAAAGGTGGTTGTCTTACAGCTTTTTGTTGCCAAAGTACATCACAGTGACAGACTAAACTTAATTTCCCAGAGAGCAGTGCAGCTGGTAGGTGTGGCCTGTTCTTGTTGAGGAGGCTGCCCTCTGAGGTCGTTGCTCTGGTGATGTGAAGGGACAGCGGAGCCCCATGGGCCGTATGACAAACCGAGCTGCCACGCCGAGGTGTGTGTCAGGGGTGTTTTTCCACAAAGCATTCTATAAAAGTGTAACTGGGCTGTGTTTGGCCTTTCCTCCCAGTAGGCGAACACCGTTCAGCCAACAGGTCCCCAAAGATCTCTTAAAAAGTGCTGATCCACAGAGCTGGGTCCTGCTAGTGCTCCTGTAATCCTTTCCAGCTTTTCACCTCCCTTCCTCTCCTCCTCTCCTCCTCACATTCCCTCACTCTCTCTTGCTGAGTCACTGGTACTGGGTGAGTGACAGAGGGATGGGGTCGGCGTGGGGCTTGTCAGTGCCCGGAAGTGATTATCACGACAAAACAAATCGGCAGCGCTGCTAATTGCGTGGCAGTGAAAACCATAACTGTGGTGTGTGTGTGTGTGTGTGTGTGTGTGTGTGTGTGTGTGTGTGTGTGTGTGTGTGTGTGTGTGTGTGTGTGTGTGTGTGTGTGTGTGTGTGTGTGTGTGTGTGTGTGTGTGTGCCCGGGGGTGCTGAGGGTCTCTGGGGCCGTGGCTTTGGGGAACCAGGGGCCTGGCACAGTGCCAGGGGAAGACATCAGCACCATCATTATTCAACCCCCCGCCCACCACCCGCCCCGTCACCACCACAGTGTCACATACAACCTGGCACTGTCAACACACACGCCATATCACTCCACCCCCCAGCACCCGCTCCCCATGTCCCTCCCTCCCTTACACTACACACACTCCACAACAGGGCCAGACAGCCACAATCTGTCACCAGGCGCCATCATACATCACTGCATTAATAAACATGAATTAGTAATGGCACAATTAGATGGGGTTGCTCTGGCGTTTACTGGTACAATAATGGTGTTCCTCTCCTCTCTCTCTCCTATCTCTCTCTCCTCTCTCCTTTCTCTCTCCTCCCTCTCCTCTCCTCCTCCCCTCTCTCTCTCCTATCTCTCTCTCCTCTCTCCTTTCTCTCTCCTCCCTCTTCTCTCCTCTCCTCCTCTCCTCTCTCCTCTCCTCCTCTCCTCTCTGGGCCCCTGCTCCCCTCTGGCCAATGCTGGATCTCCCTGTCAGATCTCAGGATGCGGCTGAGGAGGAAATGGAGGCTACAGAAGATAGCTAGTGTAGGTAAAAGGGAACAAAGAACCAGAGTGTTCTCTCCCAGGCTGCTCCTGCTGGCTGTATCCTGGAGCATGCTTCACTCTCTGCCGTCAGCTGACATCCTGCCCCCCGCTGTCGGGTTGCACTGGCTCTGACTGAGGAGGACTCCCGGAGTGAGGGTACTGTGTACTGACATTCTGTTCTCTCTCTCTTTTTGTTTCACTGTGTGTGTGTGTGTGTGTGTGTGTGTGTGTGTGTGTGTGTGTGTGTGTGTGTGTGTGTGTGTGTGTGTGTGTGTGTGTGTGTGTGTGTGTGTGTGTGTGTGTGTGTGTGTGTGTGTGTGTGTGTCTCAGGTTCAGTTCCACTGTGTAAGGAGGGAGGCGTTTGGACATTCTGATCTCCTGCGGCCTGACGGTACGTGGACTGCCTCCTCCACTTCAACACAACACTCCCAATACACATCACACTCACTGACTGAATGGGGCTACAAACAGCTCTTTACTATTTACACAGTAGACGCCATAAATGACTGACAATATACAGTTCAGGGGAACATCATTCTATCGCTTGAAGGTTATTTCTTATCCATTACTTGAATCAGATGTTTTTATTGACTTTTTTCTAGTTTGTATATAAAGTGAGTATTGTATTGCTCTATCTACACACTCAAACACACAAGAATACACACAATGAAACTCTTGCTGTTCTTGCCTCCTGCTTCTTCATACTCTCCTTTTCAGCACAACGTTCATGTATGGTCGTTGTACTGAGGTTAGGTCCACGTCTCTGACTGTGGAAACTCTCTAAGGAGAGAGCTTTTTCATTTCTGAAGCAGATGAGATATAGTGTCAGTATAAAGAGGACAACAGGAGTGCTGTGTAGAGTCTGGGACGACACAGCAGTGGTTAGGAAGGTTTGATTGGGCCTTTGGTGCTTCTAGGAGAGGGCAGCCCTCCACCACTCCCAGTGAGGGAGATCCCAGAGAGAGTGTGTGAAATGGGGAGAGGAGAGACACTCGCTCCAGGGTATCACTGACATGATACAGTTGGATCTCTCCTTCACACACCCTGCCAGAGGCTCTGATATCGACCCTCTCACACCCCAAATCACACACACACACACACACACACACACACACACACACACACACACACACACACACACACACACACACACACACACACACACACACACACACACACACACACACACACACACATATACTTTTATGTTTCACTTTAACACTCATTTCCATGCCTTACACACAAACAACAGAGGCAGACATGTCCCAGACCTGTTCCCCTGTTCTTCTAGACATGTTCCCTCCTCCCTCTCTCTCCCTCTTTCTCCTCTTTTCTCTTTCTCTCTTTCACCCCTCCCCTCACTCTTTATTCAGTTCCTCTGGCAGAATCTCCTCTTTTACACTGTCACTATTCTGCCATGTGTTTCTCCTCCTCTCCCAGGGGGCCACTGTGTTTTGTTGCCTTTTGTTCCAACCAAACAGCCTAATTGGTTGATTAGGTAGGGTTGACTGACCTGTTAATTGAATACTAATTTAGATTTGATGTCTCCCCTGCAGATTAACATCTGATGTAAACGCTGTGTGGGTAGACATCAAACTAAATTACAACAACAACAAAATCTACAAAGATTTAAGACAGTACTGTAGATTTGAAACATTCTGGATTGTCCAGGCCTTTGAATAAAAGAGTTGATTAAAACAGAAAGAAAATGCTCTTTATGTGAAATTAAACATTACATCAATCAAATAAAAATAAATGTACTCACATTAAAATGTAACAGAGACCGTGAAGGCAGTAATATCCACATTAAAATCAGCATGATTCAGCCTTATCTGATTGTGGTCTTGTTATTTATTATTGAGTATGTTCTTCATTATTTCCACTTAGTGAACAGCCATTGTTGCCCCTTAGAATGAACCTAGCAGGGAATAGAAAGTGCCCTCTCAACATTAAGCCTCACCATCTAACCAGCTCAACTCTGTCCTTGATGCAACACACGGACAAATAAACCAAATTAATATGGTACGGTCAACAAATGAATAAGATTTGTGGCAATGAATGTTTTACCATTGTTCCACACCTACTACTTTTAGCGTGTATTGAAGAAACACGACAGGGTCTTTAAGGAATGGGGACAGTTCCCCTGTTTACTCTGAGGGGTGTAAAGCTTGTTGAAGTCTTAATGTCTCACATTAGCACGTTTCACTGATAGACATATTATTCACAAAATGTCCTTGAGATGTTGTGAAACAAATAGGCTCACAGTACAAGGACAAATTGGAGGTAGACGTTGGTTTTCTTATTGTGGATGTTGTGTATTGTGTACAGTTCCAGTATTTTTTCTCTTTGTTATAGTTTTGACTGTTTGACTTTACAAAAACGTAACCAGAACTCTATGCAGGTTTTTCTGGCTCCTGCACCACACAACATTCCGTCTTTTTCCCAGGCTCCTTCTGGAACACAGGAAGGCAGCATTCAGAGTGCATGTCATATCCACTGGTCTGAGATCAGGGATTCAATACTGCCTAAGACAAGTATTTATCCTGCACAGAGTAGGCCAGGTCTCAGGGCAGCATCATACAGTATCCAAAGTGTGTCCGCAATATTATAATGAATCAGTCCGCAAACATCCACTCCTATGCATGAGACAACAAAAAAAAAGAACATTTCAAATCAATCAATTAAAACTTGATTTCCCTTGAGTCTGAGGACTGATCCCTGTGGGTCACGTGACTGGCCCTCCTCTGTGCTAAGCCTTGGAGCGTTGTGTTGTACATCCATTGTGCTGCCAGTCCAGACCAGCACCTCCATAAAATGGTGAAAATGCATCAGACTGGTCACATGTATGTCTTTTGGATTCATGCCTGACCACAAAAAGTAGGTATATCCCCAAAATACAAGAAATGATTGCAAAAAAAGCAGAATCCAAGCCCCATCACTGTCCATCTAATGTAGGAGGTAAATATCTCATTACTCCAGAGGGAAACCGTCTCCACCCTAGTGAGGACTTTCAATTCCATGACCAGACGCCCAATAGTCCAAAGTCCATCATTCCAAGGATGTCGATTTTTTCCTGGCATCACTGAAGTCAGTGTTACAGTATCTGAACATACTGAGTGAGGCATCCTACATTTAGCGTAGTCCTCCCCTGTCCTGATGTCTGTATCTCAAAGATGAAATTCCATGGATATGGGCCTGAAGTTTGGCCTTTTACCATCTTCATCAAGGAATTCCCTTCTGCTCCAATAAAAAGCCTCCTGGTTGTGACTGATGACTGTTGTATGTTCTGGGCCTCCTCTGACCCAAGTCGTTGTTGGGTAAACTGTGTAGACATTTGCAAATCTATTTACTGGTGCTTCTCATCCAGGCGTTTTATTTTCCTAGAGAGAAGAAATTAAAATTAAAAAGCAATCAGTGATACATAAAGCCATATTGCTTTCTCAGATAGAGGCCGACACAACTCACCTGCACTCCCCATACCCCTGCAACCTCACACACACACACACACACACACACACACACACACACACACACACACACACACACACACACACACACACACACACACACACACACACACACACACACACACACACACACACACACACACACACACACGCACGCACACACACACACACACACACACACATGCGCATACACTTACACTCACACAGACACACACAGTAGGTTTCACACACACCAGGCCGAACCAGTGCAGGCACCAGTTACCCCATGTGTGGGAATCTCTCTCCCTGTCTCACCATCTGTCACTTACCACACATACTTAGAGCCAGGCTCGTTAGTCGCCCCTCCCTCCTTCCCTCCCTTAACGAGAAAATGATTACAACGCATTTCTCCACAATCCCAATGGCCTCTCTTGCTCGCCTTGCGCCGTCTGAAACGTGCCTCCCTACCTTCAGCTCTCCGTCTCCCTCTCTCTCTGAGATCCCCTTCTCTCCCCTCTACCTCTTCTTCCACTCTCTGTGGCTGCAGCCTCTCTCTCTCTCCCTCTCTTTCTCTCTTTCCCTTTCTTCATCCTCTCCGCAGCCTCTCTCTCTCGCTCCTCCCATCTCTGAGCTCTAGGCTGCTCTGGGTTTTAGACGGATCACTCTCACAATGGTTGATCAATACGGCTATTGATCCGCTGGCAAAATGTTTACAAAATCATCCTGGGCAGCTGGGAGGGGAGGAGGGGAGGAGGGGCGGCCAGGGGGCCATGCCATTCGGGCAGGGGAGAGCCAGCGTGCCCCCTGATTGGTCGCCTGTCTGCCCGCCTTGCCAGGGAGAAGGCTGGCGTCGACGGGGCTCCGTTTGCCTTTGTCACTGTTCCCAGCGCATCATGGCGCTCCCCGGCTCACACAGCAGAACTTTCTTAACCTCCAATGTAGCGCAGCTCGACTGTTTAACCTTTTCACTGCTAGATGCTGGCTACCAGCCATACAGCAACACCCGCCTCCCCACCCCTTCCTCTCCCATGGGCTCAGACTTTCATTTGCATAAATTAGCACGCCACAGTCAATGCCAGTCTCTTAACGATCCGCTGTTGTATCATTTTCTCCCCCGCCCTCCCTCGCTCGGCAGAGAGAGGTTCTCACGCCGCTGTACCCGCCCCCGTGCCCGCCTTCTGGCCCACGTGGCGCTACACTGGCATCGGCCTGGCTGACGTGTCCCCTCAGCACTCCCCACACTCCCACACTCCCCCTGGGTATCCCCGGCACGGGGAACCACCGCCCCTGCTCCCGCCTCTCTTCTCTCCTCTGCCAACTCAGTATGAGCAAACAGGAGGGGACCTGCAGGCAGGCAGGCAGGCAGGCGAGCGTACAGCCATAAGGGACCAGAGATCAGTCTTTGAACAGCCTGGGCTTCCCTCTGCCTCTCCCTCCTGACTCACACACACACTACAGTCTGTCTGAGGGAACACACACAGCTCGTCACTGCTACTGTCTGAGGAATACAGGGGAGCAGTACTATCAGCAGCAGCAACTCCAGCAGGCTGCTGTATCTACAGTGGGACAGTACAGGTGCTTGGGAATGTTACAGAGGGACCATGTCACTCACAGACCCAGATACATGTAGCTGACTCAGAGGCCTTTTTGAGGCATGTTTTGAGAATCATATGTTCTTTACACTGAAACTTGTAAATACACAATGGCCTGCTATGACCACCTCCATCTCCGTCCACCTCCGTCTCACTGGTTCAGGGTATGTATGAGTTGGCTCTACATAGAGGTTAGAGATGAGCAGAGTGCAGTGTAACTATCTCCAGAGCACAGCCAGACTCCAGCTGTCATCCATCAGGGCCAGCCAACTCAGCCTCTGTGACCCAGAGTCAACCTCCTCCCTCTGGGGTGTGTGGCTCGGCCTGTCTCCTCCCTCTCTGGCTCCAGCTCCAGACCCTGACGCCGGCCCAAACCACATCATCTGAGGCTGCTCCAGCCGGGCTTGTTGTGGAGAACGGGGTGGAGGGGGGTGGAGGGGGTGGTGAGAGATGTCTGTCTAATTAATGCTGTGTTTTTAATTAACTGCGTCAGGAAGCAGCTTCTTGTCCCCTGACTGGTGGCGGTAGGGAGGGAGGAGTAACAGAGGAGTACCACACAGCCTGGGCTCTCCTCCACAGTACTGGCCCTGAGCTCTGCTCTGCTCCTATCATCAGGACTGGGATAAACAAACAGCTCACACACACATATGCACACACACACACAAACACATATGCATGCTCATATACACACATGCACAGAGCGCACACACGTTATACACAAATGTACACAATCACAGACTCATAAACACTCACACACACACTCTCTCTCTTTCACACACACACGGCTGATGAGTCTCACCCACTGGAGAGGAACATAGTAATTATTGTAACACATGCAAGGCGAGCCACATCCCATTCATTACCAGAACATGTTTTTAGATGTAATGAACTGTAATCCCTGGTCATGTTCCCTGTGGTAGAGAGTGATGTCAGCTCGGAGGGGTGTGAGACTGATCCTCTACAGCCCATTGCCAGATGGCTTTTAAGCTCTCACACGACAGTGCATGCTATGCTATCTTACTGCTGTAACGTTCTATCCTCCATCGATTTATTTGCTTCCTCCTTTCTATCCTCCCTACGTCTGTCTTTCTCCTTGTAATTTCATTTTGATATCCCCCTTCTTTGTTTCTTCCCTCCTTTTTCCCTCTCTCTCTCTCTCTCTCCCCCCCCCCCCCCTCTCTCTCTCTCTCTCTCTCTCTCTCTCTCTCTCTCTCTCTCTCTCTCTCGCTCTCTCTCTCTCTCTCTCTCTCTCTCTCTCTCTCTCTCTCTCTCTCTCTCTCTGTAAGAGAGTGCGTTACACAGAAATCAATTTCAGCTCAGGCAGCATAACCAAACAAAGCACTGAGCTAATTTCAGCAGGAGCGTAGATGCAACCTATCTTGCTCAGCCCCCCCCCACCCTCCTTTATTGGGAGACATTTTGTTCTCACTCTGCCGCCATTATGTCAATCACTGCAGACATGTGATGATGTGTGAACGCAGCTGCTAAATGGATCATGGCAGGCAATGATCATTAGAGACAAAGCTGGGTGTTCCCACCCACTAATGTATATCTCAGTCTCTGTGTTGCTGTGCATGAGGTATTGTTTTTGGCTAGTCAGGATGCATAAGAAGATAGTTTGGCTTCATGTTTTATACATCTATCATCGTGGCATATGTGTCTGGTTGTTTTAAGTCTGTCTGTCTTCATGTGTTTGTGTGTGTGGGTGTGTATGTGAATACTACATATACGTATGAATTGTGTACAACTTCGTCTGCATGCCTGTGAATGTGTAGGCTCATTGTTGTTTGTTGTGCTGTGACCTTTGTGAAGGAGCTGGCCCATGTGTAGAGGTCTGTGCCCTCGCCTGTGTGAGAGCGCTGGCCCGTATGTATACAGCAGCCTGCACCCGACCCAGTGCTGGATGAGTGGGCCAGGCCAGGCCCGCCGGCCCTGCAGCCGTCTTTTGCTGCCTGTCAGGCCTCTTAGTGAAGGCGGCCGAGAACACCAGTATTGCACCCTCTTGATCGGCCTCATTCCTTGCTCCACTTTTATTGATTTCAGTCAGACACAGAGGCAGGCAGAAAGAAAGGGCCTTTTCAGGAAGAAGTTAAACGGTCAAGTAGCGGGTGGAGGGTGGCTTTCAACTCTTTATTGACGAGGTGAAAAAATGTCACTATTATGGAGGCCCTTTCAGGAGATAGCGAGCTGATTGGATGAGTTCCCCAGGGTCAGGCTGGAGCACGTTTCCTCCGCAGCCAAACAAGTCTGTATAATAGACCAGAGGAATGGAATGGGCTCGACCTGCTCAGGTTCTTCTCCTTGCCAAGCATCCTCTGTCTGTTACATTCCCCTGGGCACCTGAAGCGCAGAGCTCAGGGCTGAGGGCTGGTTGGAGTTTAGGGCTGCTGGTCTCCTCCTCTTTCCTCACTTCTAAGGGGTTGTGACTCAACATACTGTAGGAGAGGGGCTTCTCACCAGGCTGCTGTCTATCCTATGCTAGTAGCTGGTCCTTCTGCCCTCACATCTGGGCAAGGCTGCAAGGTCACTACTAGAGGCACTGAGAGAGGGAGGGAGGAAGGGAAGGAAATGAGAGAAAGTGAGTTAGTGTAAAACAGAGAGGCTGAGAGAGAGGAGGAACAAGATTCTGAAGCTACAATATGCAACTTTTTGGGGCGACCCAACCAAATTCACATGGAAATGTGAGGTATAGATCTTTCATTTCCGTTGAAAGCAAGTCTAATAAGTGGTAGATATGTTCAATGTGTGCTATTTCTATGCTTCCCGTTCTGAAGTTTTGTTTTTGCGTCGTTTACTTTTGGCTTGTACACCAGCTTCAAACAGCTGAATATACAACATTTGGGTAATGGAAAATATATTTCACAGCGTTTTAGATGGAACAATGATTCTCTACACAATGACCTCTTGTTTTGTCACATAAACTGAAATTAGGTGGACTATTAGAATTTTAGCAAACAGGAAATGGCGGAGCATTACTGCATAGTGCATCTTAAAATAAGGATGAGTGTGGCAGTGTGTGTGTGATGTTGGTGGCCTCCCCAGTCCCAGCCTGGCTCCTGACAGAGAGGGGACTGTGAGTCCTGACTAACGGCCTGGCCAGGGGTTCAACCATAAGTCACTCAGCTAGGCCCACGCTGGCCCTCTGACGTCAAGAACGCTAATTAGCCTAGCGCATCATCTGGCTGGCCCCTCCCAGCAGCACAAGACATACCTCTGCTAAAGGTCAGCATACCACAGCACAGACAGAGGAGCGCTTAATCTGAGGTGAAATGGTTTCTTTTCTAAATTGATTCCAGTTTGGATCAGACAAGAGCCGTCTTGTGTCTTAATTGAGACACTTAGGGACTCAGGGGGGACAAGGGGGAGGGATCGAGACGCTTTGAGGAGGGTTCATAAAACAGGACACATGAACAAACAAAAACTGTTCTGCTGACATCTGGACTGGAGCCTTCAGAGCAAAAGGCTGAATGAAAGGGCTTTCTCTTACATGCTCATCCAAGTGCCAGAGATTCCCCCAACAGAGAATTGATTCACACATGAGGACACGCTTACGACAGCACTCAAACAGTGAGATAAGCTAACATAGCTGAAACACTTCCAAAGTTGGGGAAATGGATGCACCCTGTGTGCACAAAAGTTTTGTCCATCTTCCTCATGTAAAAGATCCAAATCACTTGTATAATCTTGATGCAAACATATTGAAATAAATATTTTCTCCACACTCTCAAAGTAAACTCAGTCCCATTCAAATAAACCCCCTGAAGCATTTTATCGCTTTTACACCCCCTAAAAAAACGCTTTTCACCACATGCTTGTCATAGCCCGTGTATGCATAGAAGGAAATGTTTGTGCTCTCCCACACCCACACAACTATTCACACACTGCACATTCACCCACTCCCTTATGCTGAATGCATAATATATGTAGTGAAATAATGTTTCCAGTGAGGATGGAGATGTGATGTGAATCTCAATACGGCTCCCCCCGGACTCCCTGTTTGAATTGGCGTGGTGACGGGGGTAAATGAATTTGTGGGAGTGGGGGGTTATCACTTTGCCCAAGGCTAACTCAGAGCAGTCCACCCAGCTGTATGGAGGCTATTCAATGGGCCTCCCAGTCATTACCATGCTTAAGATTCATACTCGCTAATTTGACGAGTCTCCGCCTTGCTCTCTTCTACATCCTGTGTCCAGGCTGGGGCTCAGAGGCTTGGGCTTGATGTGGTGCGGTGAGGTTTAACCCTCTGGTCTTCAGAGCAGACTGTTGGTCGTAATTGGCCCTCACCGACCTCCTTTCATTAAAAATTGAAAGCGAACAGGCCTTGTAAAACGCTGAATTTGCAGCGCTTAGCTATGGAGATGTGTTTTTACTGGGCTGTAATGATGGGGACTAGCTGAGTCCCACCCCCTCCCCTCCACCCCTCCTCACACTGCTGAGGTCAGAGGATGGAACCGGTAACGTTATGCTAGCTAACAGCTAACAGGCCTCTCAAAGAGTGAGGGAAGCACTTCACCAGGTTGCCAATCCCACTCAAACACAGACAGACACTACACTGAGTTTAACCCACACTGACCCTACCACTTCTCCAAGAAATCTCAATGAAAATCAATGGAGAGACAAACTGTATTTTCCCCTGCTCTGCTCCTCACCTTGCCTGACTCCACTGAGCTCATCTGTTCCACTGTGGCAGTACTGATCTGCTGTGTCTACGTCAAACTCAGCTTTGATGTTTTTAACATTACCATTAATAATGTTTTCAACATCAAAATTAATTGCTTTGTAATTCCGAAATCCACATGCTGTTAATCTTGAGCCGTGGCTTAAATATTTAAACACAAACTGTCTTTATCTTAATGTATTGAGGCTAGGAATGTAGGCAAAACTTGAACCCTATCAGAGGCGTGTGTGTTTGTGTGTGTGTGTGTGTGTGTGTGTGTGTGTGTGTGTGTGTGTGTGTGTGTGTGTGTGTGTGTGTGTGTGTGTGTGTGTGTGTGTGTGTGTGTGTGTGTGTGTGTGTGTGTGTGTGTGTGTGTGTGTGTGTGTGTGTGTTTGTCCACACAGACTGAGATGAGTGGGAGTGGCATTTAGCATGAAACAGCTAAACAGGTGATTTATTGTTACTGAACGTCAATGCTAAACGTCAATGCTAAACGTCAAGCCTCCACTGAGACCTCCCTCTCCCCAGCAGACAGCAGTTCTGACCTTGAGATTCACAAGCAGACTCCTGGTACTTCTAACCACCAAATTCAATCTAATTACACATTTCACCAAGCGTCTATAAATCAGCTGATATAAAATGTATGAAACTTGGACCCAAAGGACAGGAACATCATCTAGAATTCAAGCAATTTTTTTACGTTGACAAAATGTGAAATATTGAAGCTGTTACAGTTAGCTTTGCACGTGGAGTTTATTGCAGGATGTGGGGACACTAAAAAGTCATTTTGGATCAGATACTAGAGCAGTATTTTTGTGATGGCCAGATGTTCTGTTATCTATCATTCCCAGCTGGATTGAGATAGGTGAAATGAGCTGGAAAGGATCTGTCCAAGTTCTCTGTTTTATTCATCAAACTAAGGGAAATGCAATTAGAGTTTCAGAGTTTCACATTGCCTAGCAACCCACTACTAAATAAACTTTGTAGACTCCATCCACTTCCCTTTCATCTGGTCCCGCCTCTCCATAATAAAGCCCCTCCCCCTATGGGCCCTCCTACTCTCTGGGGCCCTGCTATGTGAAGACAGGGTGAGGAATGTATGAAGCATCCTAGGAAACATGAGCTGCTATTTTCCCACAAGCATGAAAAAACACAGACTATTGCTGTGGAATCCATCTGACGCAATCAGACAGTGGGCTGGACGCTGGCCGGCGAGGTTTAGACATGGGGGGTTGTTAAAGACGTAGTCCCACAGCTTTAGAACCTAAGCCCTGGCTGGATGGGTAAGAGAGGGCTTGTTGAGACTGCAGTGACGTGTGTGGTTAAGATGGGAAGAGAGGAGGAGAAAAGGAGGATAGGTGGGTGAGGGAACAAACGGAGCCGCTGAAAGTTCATCAGACCCCTTCTGGGAGCGTTCCATGGTTCCTGCTGTTTCATTTTTTAACAGGCATCTGCGGGGGCAGCCTTTTAATTGTTTGTTGGCCAAGCCGTCATTAAAAAAGCAGACGGCAGTGTGGCTTTTACTGAGATAAAATGAGAGAGAAAGCCAGAGAGATGAAAACAGGAGAAAGGATCGCTGGAGAGGCCCCCAGAGGCCCTCCCAAACACCCTGATGATTATCACGCTACTGTTGCCTCTGTAATTCCTCATAAATTAAGACACCATCTTGAAAGGAATTCCCAAACACAAAAACAGAGCAAACTTCAATGAGTCTTTCTCTCTTTTTTCTGCTGATCTAATTATCTCTGCCTCCGTAATCACTGTTATATTCATCACAGTGTTCAGTATTTATAGGGTCTGTTTTCATCATAGTAATAATGTCACTCTGGAATTCTCATGCATAGAGAGAAAGAGAGAGAGAGCAAGACAGAGAGACAAAGAGGTAGGGGGGAGAATGGGAGAGCTGGTTCTTGGATCCAGTCTCACTCTCTCAGACATCATTTGATGTTGGGGCAGAGGCCACACCAACAGGGCTGGTCTACTGCTTGCCTGTGAGTGACCCTGTTCATCTCCAGGGATGCCCCCGCATCTCCAGTCCCCCATGTGGAGCTGATGTCTGGCTGAGCTTGGGCCTGGAACTGAGCCTGTTTCAGCTTCCTGCACCTTTGCAGCCAGGAGACTTTCCCCACAAACTGTGCTGTTCTGTCTGTACTGTCTCACTCTCTGTCTCACTAGGTTTTGCTTTCTTTGTTTCTGTCCTCCTTTCTATTTTTCCCCTATTATTTATTTCCTTTCTTCTTTCGTTCTTTCTATCTTTTTTCATCAGTCCACTGTTTTTTCCAGTTTATTTTTGAACATATCCTACTCATTGTCTCTCTCTCTAGCTCTCTCTCTCTCTCTCTCTCTCTCTCTCTCTCTCTCTCTCTCTCTCTCTCTCTCTCTCTCTCTCTCTCTGTCTGTCTGAGTAGAGGTATATATACTCCGTGGGGCCTGCTGCTGCCTCCTCTCTCCTCCTCTCTCCCCCTGTGGCTCTGCTCCCAGTATTTGGGTATATATTTAACACCCCTGTGTGAGGCCTGGCGAGAGCGCCTGGGGAATGGAAAGTAAAACAAGCGTGCCCTCTCTCCCGGCCCTTTGGAGCTGACCTGCTATAAATACCTCAGGGTGGCGCGCCAGTCCCACTGCCAGTGGCATGGGAACCTCTCTCCCTCCTCAGGCCCAGCGCTAGGGCCACCGGGGTCCAGTCTGGGAAGGCTCTGGCCAGCGGTTATCCATGGGAGGGGGGCAGAGCAGGACAGGGTGGGGTAGAGTGGAAGGTCTTCCTCTTCTTAATTGTGTTGCTGTTTCTTGTGACTCTCTGAGGAGCATCACTGTCTTTCATCCATGGCTGCCTCAGCTCTGTGGTTCGTCTCCCTGTTCAAAAGACTTCATGTATACTGCAGTTAAGCTGTTTTGCTTTATGAAGATTGTATGAATATGTGCTTTTCAAAGTGTTAAAAAAAGAAATCCCCTTTTCTTCACTCTGGTGAGGCATTTGTTTTGTTACTCCCCCCCAAAATTGATTTAGACTTTTCAAAGGTTTGTTCTTCACAGTGCTGTCTCCTAGTGTCGATGCGAGACAGGTTTGGCTCATATTTTCAGAGTTTGAGGTAATAGTTTTAAACTGACAGACTAAACATCTCTCTCCTTGGCTGTTCCACTTCTGCAGAGTAAATAGTTTTACTCTCACACACAGACGTACACACACACATATAAACACACACATACACACCGTGGGTGACTGGCTTAGTCTAATGATTCTTTCTTCACGGTTTGAAGGGGGTGTAGAGAGCTTGTGGTGTTGTCAGTTTAAGAAATATGGGTAGAGGGACTCTTAGAGGGTTTGCGTAAGTTCTCCCCTTCTCTCGCTCTCTTTCTTTCTGGAATCAGACATTTTAGGTTACATATCGTCGTTGTTTTTTTTACATTTATTGACATCAGTAGCATCCTTCAATGTACTCTGAAAATGTTGTGACTCTAAGACCAAGACCATCTATTCAAAACAGCTTCTAAAGTTTCATAATGTTCATTAATGGGATTCTTTTTTCGATTTCCTGAAAAGTTGATATTTTGGAGATAAGAGGTTTTCATCAGACAGCGACGCTATACTACACAGGGAACTCAAAACATTGACACAAACATCCTCATGTCATCTGCTCTACTGACTCTGTACCAGCTGTGACAATACCTGGAGCCAACAACATGTTGTTTATGAGTGCCCACTCCTGTTCTAACAGGATCACTAACAATTAGAATATATCTTTTTCAGTTCATAATAAAATCCCTAATATTTTGTGTAGAGGTAGGAGACTCCAGGTCTTAAAACGGTTTTTGTTAGACATATCCACCAACACATTTTCTCTTTCAATACGCTTTCCCCTGAATGTATAGATTTTATGTCTCTCTACTCCTCTACTCTTTTCCTCGCACCTTTTGGCTTTCTCTCTCCCTCTCCTTCTTCCTCTCTCCTTCTCTTACAAGGCACACTTGTTATTTCTTCATACAAGGTCCCGTAATTAAGTTTGACATAAGCACAGGGATTAAATATGCGGTTTGGGAGGGGGAGAAAGGAGCTCTGTTACAATCTCAAGGCCAGCTGTAAAATAGAACCAGATTGGAACCACTTGGAGCTGGAAAGTTTGGGAAAGGTGCCTAGACTGTAGCTGTGTGTTCAAACAACAACGGGATCTGAGTTCCACTGAAGCCTGGGAGCAGCCAAAAGACAACGAACTCCCCTGCCAACAGACTACTACTAACACCCCAGCCAAAACACTACTAACACCCCAGCCAAAACAATACTAACTCCCTGGCTAAAAGACTACCAAGTACTCAGCCAAAAGACTACTAGTTCTCTGGCCAAAAGACTACCCCGTCCAATGCCAAAAACACTGCTAACTCCCTGGCCAAAAGATGACTAACTCCCCAGCCAAATACTACTGCCTTTCCATCCAAAAGACTCCTACTTCCAACCAAAATTCAACTGCCTTTCCATCCAAAAGACTCCTAACCAAAATACTGCACATTTTTCAGCCAAAATACTATCACCAACCCACTCAAAATAATACTACAGAGCCAAAGTACTATATTCTCCCAAGTGAAAAACCTTACCACAGCCAATGCCTCGTTGTGAAAGTAAGGAAATTAAGAGCAGTGGTAAACAGTGTGTTTCTGGCCTCTCTATAGGAGAATAGAGAAGGGAAAGCCATTTCACATGCTATCACTCAATCACTGACACCAAATATAGAAATACGGGTTAAGATCAGCCCCCAGTGCACTGAGCGTGTCTCTGGGATTTTCCTCTGTTATGAACTCTGAGAGGTCTCACATGGAACTTTGCATTCTTAAATAACTCTGGCAAAACGCTCTAATCTTAATGAGTCTGAACAGCAAATCTCTCATCTGCAGCAAAAAGGATTAGGAATGGGGGAAAAGGCTGCCGTTCCACTTTGATGAATTGTGTTTAGAAAATCCCTGGGCATGAAGTTCTCCTGATGAACAAAGCGTCAGGAGAGAACGGATGCTTTTAAACAACACAACTTATCTGAGAAAAACAGAACATGCATTTAAGGGAAAATACAAAGGCAAAGCTGATTCGTCTCCTCTGCTGATAAAAGTAGCTAACTCTTTTCACAATCCACTTAGCTGGTTGGGGAAATCAAGCCCAAAGTAGCTTTGCACAAATTATGTGCATTGTGTTCTCAGTGCTATATCATGGCTGTGTTTATTTATTTTGTGTGATGATGCACTGTGCTATTGTTAAACGTAAATATATGAATTGATAATTTTCTGCTTCTTGGTTGAAGCCCTATAAATAGCTGTCAATAGTGATGAAAAAAGGGGTTAATGAATCAGAATAGATAAGAGCATAGAAATATTGTTTCAAACTGCTGCAAAACTGTACTGCTTTCAGTGTAATTCTGCCTGCCCACCCCTACTTCTCCAATACAACTCAACATTTTCTCAGCCAGGGTAGAAATACACCTAAGTAGCTAATCTGGGGAAGTATTTATTTGAATTTGATGAATATATCTTTGATGATATGTTAATGTAATCCAAATCAAGGCAGTGCTGCATTGACTCTATTAATTACACCACCGTGTCATTTCCCAAAACAGCCTTCCTGAGAGTTAGAGGTTATTGAAGCGAGCCCCTGGCTAGTTCAAAAAATGCAAACTACAAAAAAAGTCTCAGTGCGCTGGGGCCTGCTCTTGGTTCCCCCATCAAACCCTCCCCAACTCCCTCCAACCCCCTTTGGAAAGTACTCTGGCTGCATTTCCATGCATTTATTTTGCCTTTCCTTCCAAATGCTCTCCCCTTTGTTTCCCTAATGGAAGTAGGTATAGATAGTGCTGCTGATCCAGGTCAAACCAACACACTCCATGTTAATGAGAATGCACCATCATGCCAGATCTCTGGTACTGAAATAGAATATCACAAAGGTGATCCTCCTCAGGATGTGCATGGTGCAGACAGAGGGCCAGAGTGGCAGGATGTGTGTGGTGCAGACAGAGGGCCAGAATGTCAGGATGTGTGTGGTGCAGACAGAGATCCAGAGAGTCAGGATGTGTATGGTGCAAACAGAATGCCAGAGAGTCAGGATGTGTATGGTGCAAACAGAATGCCAGAGTCAGGATGTGTATAGTGCAAACAGAATGCCAGAGAGTCAGGATGTGTATAGTGCAAACAGAATGCCAGAGTCAGGATGTGTATAGTGCAAACAGAATGCCAGAGTCAGGATGTGTATAGTGCAAACAGAATGCCAGAGTCAGGATGTGTATGGTGCAAACAGAATGCCAGAGAGTCAGGAAGTGCATGGTGCAGACAGGGTACCAGAGAGTCAGGATGTGTATGGTGCAGACAGAATGCCAGAGTCAGGATGTGTATGGTGCAAACAGAATGCCAGAGAGTCAGGAAGTGCATGGTGCAAACAGAATGCCAGAGAGTCAGGATGTGTATTGTGCAAACAGAATGCCAGAGTCAGGATGTGTATAGTGCAAACAGAATGCCAGAGTCAGGATGTGTATGGTGCAAACAGAATGCCAGAGAGTCAGGAAGTGCATGGTGCAAACAGAATGCCAGAGAGTCAGGATGTGTATGGTGCAAACAGAATGCCAGAGTCAGGATGTGTATGGTGCAAACATAATGCCAGAGAGTCAGGATGTGTATAGTGCAAACAGAATGCCAGAGAGTCAGGATGTGTATGGTGCAGACAGAGTGCCAGAGTGCCAGGATGTGTGTGGTGCAGACAGAGTGCCAGAGAGTCAGGATGTGTATGGTGCAGACAGAATGCCAGAGAGTCAGGATGTGTATGGTGCAGACAGAGTGCCAGAGTGTCAGGATGTGTATGGTGCAGACAGAATGCCAGAGAGTCAGGATGTGTATGGTGCAAACAGAATGCCAGAGAGTCAGGATGTGTATGGTGCAGACAGAATGCCAGAGAGTCAGGATGTGTATGGTGCAAACAGAATGCCAGAGAGTCAGGATGTGTATGGTGCAAACAGAATGCCAGAGAGTCAGGATGTGTATGGTGCAAACAGAATGCCAGAGTCAGGATGTGTGTAGTGCAAACAGAATGCCAGAGTCAGGATGTGTGTAGTGCAAACAGAATGCCAGAGAGTCAGGATGTGTATGGTGCAAACAGAGTGCCAGAGAGTCAGGATGTGTATAGTGCAGACAGAGTGCCAGAGTGTCAAGATGTGTATGGTGCAGACAGAGTGCCAGAGAGTCAGGATGTGTATGGTGCAGACAGGGTACCAGAGTGTCAGGATGTGTGTGGTGCAGACAGAGTGCCAGAGAGTCAGGATGTGTATAGTGCAGACAGAGTTCCAGAGAGTCAGGATGTGTATGGTGCAGACAGAGTGTCAGAGAGTCAGGATGTGTGTGGTGCATACAGAGTGCCAGAGAGTCAGGATGTGTATGGTGCAGACAGAGTGCCAGAGTGTCAAGATGTGTATGGTGCAGACAGAGTGCCAGAGAGTCAGGATGTGTATGGTGCAGACAGAGTGCCAGGGAGTCAGGATGTGTATGGTGCAGACAGAGTGCCAGGGAGTCAGTGTGTGCAGTGCAGAGATAAATATTTCCATGCACTTGACCTCTATTGATTCCTGTGTACGATGTATACCCACTCCAGACACACTGAGACTAAACATCTGGCCACCAGTGGTCTTCTGAATGACAGATAACATCTGGGAAGTCTGTTGCTATCACAGGAAACAAGGTCCTTATCTAGCCCTCTCCGCCCCTCCCTCTCTCTCTCCCTCGATCCTCTCTGTCCCCTATCCCGCTCATAGACGCATCCCTTTCTTATTGATTTCCCATTAACCCCTTCCAGACTGGGAGTGTCCGCCCACCCAGACACACAGACACCCATGTGATTGATGAACTGATGTCAGTAAACCATGGCTGGACGGTCACGTCACCCAGAGCAGACCCAGAGCTCAATGTTTCTCCTCTTTCTTCTTCCTCCCATCACTGTCTTCCTCGCTTCTTCTCCTGCTCACTCCCCTCATCATCTCCCTCCTTTCTTCCTCCCAGTCATCAGCCTCCCTCTCCTCCTCTGTCTCCTCCTCCTCTCAGTTCCCTGCTATAACACACGTAGCATAGTGCCTCTAGGTCACACATGTAGACAAGCATTAAAACCCAGGCACTCTTTGTTCCCATCTGGTTTCACAATGCCATGATAAACTTCTGTACCTCAGTAAGTGTGTCAGTGTGTGTGTGTGTGTGTGTGTGTGTGTGTGTGTGTGTGTGTGTGTGTGTGTGTGTGTGTGTGTGTGTGTGTGTGTGTGTGTGTGTGTGTGTGTGTGTGTGTGTGTGTGTGTGTGTGTGTGTGTGTGTGTGTGTGTGTGTGTGTGTGTGTGTGTGGCTAACAGTAATGTGCTGATTGCTGTCATTGTGGAGAGTAGTATGTAGTTTATTTGTGATTGGGATCAAAATGTAAATAAGTTCTATAATTTCGGTTGGATCAAAATAGCCTCTCAAAGGGCTCGCTGTATTGTTTAGGTTCCAGGATGTAGAAAATAGCATCACTTGACAAATGACTTTCCCATGCCATTATATGTCAGTGGAGGAGAAAATTAGACATGCGTCTGTGTATGGGTGGTTGTTAGTGTGTGTGTTGTAAAGTCTTTGCTGAATAGTGTGTCCAAGTTGTGTGTGTGTGTGTGTGTGTGTGTGTGTGTGTGTGTGTGTGTGTGTGTGTGTGTGTGTGTGTGTGTGTGTGTGTGTGTGTGTGTGTGTGTGTGTGTGTGTGTGTGTGTGTGTGTGTGTGTGTGTGAGAGAGAGAGAGTGATTCTAGGATCTCTGTGTCCACACTGAGTAGCTGCTTTGCGGCAGGGAGAATTTGTGTTTGTGAAGATGTATTTGTGAGTTGCTATCGAGGCGAGTTAGAAGAAGCCTTTCTATTTAAGCATGGCGTGCCTCCATCAGTCCTAGTCTCTGATGTACAAAGAGCCCAGAGGAAGGAGCTTCACAGCTGTTTGTAAACTATGGGAACAGGAAAGGTCAACACAGTAATGCAGTGCGTTTTTGTAACGCATTTTCATCTCTCTCTGTTCCACGGCGAGACGGGCCAGCAGCTCCCTTCCTCAGTAGTACTACTGCATTTAAATTACTGTTCTTGCCTGGAGAATAATGGTTCAAGCATAACCCCATTGTATTCTTTGATAAACTCTGGAAAATGCATGGTCTAAGCTGGGGAAGAGGCACGGTTTAAGGGCACAATTGCCTTTCAAATCTACCATGGCAAAGTTTTTATTGAGAAAGGGAGACAGGGAGGAAGAAAGTGGTGAGGCGAAGGGGGGTTAGAGTAGAGAGAGAGGGTGCATCCTGTGTGTGTGTGTGTGTGTGTGTGTGTGTGCGTGCGTGCGTGCGTGCGTGCGTGCGTGCGTGCGTGCGTGCGTGCGTGCGTGCGTGCGTGGGTGTGTGCGTGCGTGCGTGTGGACTGATGGAGTAGGGGGTCTGTGTTGGAGGGCCGTGTGTGTGTTATCTCTGGGTGCAGGGGTTTTGTTTGCAGGGCAGAGACGTATAGATTTCCTCTCCATGTCAGCTTCTTTATTTGGAGCTCAGTTCAGAGGGGACAATAGCAAACTAATCCGGCCCAGATTCAGGATTAATATTCAAGCCTCCAAATATTAATTCCAGCCAAAAGGAAGGAAATGCAGAATGTGTCAAAACACTCAAACAAATAAAGAAAACAAAAAAAGCACAAGAACCCCTGACCAAATGTACATTTCAGTTGTTTTCTATGAGTGTATTGTTTTCAACAGGGATGTACAGACTCCTCTCATCATTCTATATGATTCCTGTATTCATTTTCATAATGATTTCTTTATCAAGGGGTTGAGAGTGGGAGTATGGCTGAAGAGATGTTGTTTTTGGCTATTCTCCTCACTAAGCCGAGGATTTAAGATCTGGATTTAAATATTTACAATAGAAAATAATGGAGGTTATAAAACGAAGTCCCACCAGTGCTCAGCTGTAGGACTACAGGGAAGGGGTAAACACTCACTGCCTCCCCACATCAAAGGGTCCTGGAGATGTTGGGCGGTAATCTGACGCATGTATGGATGTGGAGCTGCAGGACAGGACCATTGACAGGAGAGAGTTTGGACTCATTCAATCGTCAGAGGAACGGTTGATGTCCATGTCTGACTGTGGCTCCCTGTCCTACATTAGGATCAGTCAGAGACCTGGGCCGTATTCTAAAATAGGGTAGCTGATCTAGAATCAGTTCTCCCCTCTTCATATAATGATCTAAAATGGCAAACTGATCCTAGAACAGCACTCCTTCTCTGAGACACTTTGTGAATATGGGCCTTGATCCCAGAGCTGACCTCTCACAGACCAGTGTGGAGGTATAGAGCTGGCAGACAGCAGGGCTCTCAGTCATGGGGACTTTTCTATACTGTGATATGTCAGGGTGGGCCTACAGGGCCTGGCAGGGACAGTGTTGTTCTGTGACTGATAAAGGGTTTGATATGTAGTGATAGTTTGTTAGGGAGAGTGTAATATAGCCACACTCACCTGTTTAGTGTAATGGGCCAGGGCTGTAGTGGAGTGATGGAGGAGGTGGATACTGTTGCCTAAAATTGGTATGAGGTACCAGTATGATGCGCAGGGCCTAACCCACACAGGCCTTCGTACTGGGTGGCTCATGGCTTAGCTCATCCATAGTGGCCTTCAATAGACATCACATTTGTCAACCTGCTTTCACAAACTGCTTTCACAAACTGCCTATTCTGAACCACTGGCCTATTCCCCTACCCCTCCACACACACAAACGCATACGCACTATTAAACAACCCAACAACACACACACACACTAATCCTGCAGTAGGGGGTAGGGGCCTCTTGTGTGTTGCCCTGAAAGTCCATTGTGGTGTTCAAAGCAGCCTCACAGAGACTCTGTCCATTGATAAGGTCTAATGTGATCATGGGCCAGTAAACTTCATCTTTTATACATGGCAATATGAAAGGTCAGCTTATCTTAATCCTCAAATCTCAGGCCTACAGGGGTGTGGCCCCCTGTTCCATGAACTTCAAGGAGTAATCTAGCAGTTCATCCTGAAGAAGAACCCCTATTATCTTCTCCGCTAGCTTCCAATCAGCAGAGATGATGAGACTCCGGAATGATTTCTCTTTTCTAATCGGCTCCAATCATATCAGGGTATCAGCTTAACTATGGTTTATTATGACCAGTGATTAATCATACAGCACTGCCTTATCCATATTCTACACCACCAGACGGGCCTCCTACCTCTGTGTTCCATTCACGCCCAGTAGGACAGTATCATAATCATTATCATAATCAACACCCTCCTTCTTCTCCTACATAACAGTACTGGTATTAGCGTCATGATCATGAGCGTGTAGGGTGGTTATGGCTGTAAACAACAGGCATTGACTCTTCATTGAGCTCTGCTCATAGTCACTTTCTAACTGTTGTTAGGAACTTTTTGTTCCCTGCTCTAATATTGCTTTGAAGTATTAGAGAAGTCTAGCGATCCCAGTAGATATGGCTATGGACGAGAGAGCTGAGCTCCTGCAGTCATTGAGTCTGTCTCTAATTGTCATTCTTTCTTCATTTGGCTTAGTTTGGGCTCTTGTTTGTTCTCTTCTTGATCTGTTTTGATTTGTTCCATAACTGGCAACAAAAAAAGTTCCAGTTGACGTAGAAGAGAAGAGAAAGTGTCCACGTTTCTGAGCGAAGTCTTAACAAACTGAGGACACATTACGAGCAACACAAAATCGGAGGCGGAAGTCTCAACCAAGCTTTGTTTATTAATGCAGGTCACAAAGGTTGTTCAATAAGATTGGTTCATTTGTTATTTAGAAATCCTTTGTTCTCATGTGAAAGTGTGTCATACGTAGACAGATGATGAAATATTTATTCCTTGACTATTAGAGTGTTATTGTTTGTTTCGTTTTGTATTCTCCCCCTAATTTGCCAGTTGTACAGTTTTCTGTGAAAGTCTAACAAACGCACAACTTTAAGAAAGGTAGACCCTATCCTGTAGCCTTAATTAGAAGGAAATTGTAAACAGACGCATGCCTTTCGAAAAAAAATGTAGGGGATTATCCATACTTTCTGACGGAGCGTTTGAAGTTTGGAGGGATTCTGAATCAGCACTGCAACATTGAGGCTCTTATAGGACATTGTTGTCTTCAATTATTTTCTGTTATATTCTCGTCTGTATGAAGCTGGGGATCATTTATTATTTAAAGACGCAATCGTCGCTGTTTATCAGGGAGTTTTTAAACCGGGTTATCTTTATGCCGTAGTTTTATTAAAAGGAACAAAGCGTAATAAAGCATAGTTTCATATGGCTGCACGTCTCTCCAGCGCTGCGGCTCGGCTGCCTTTATTGTCATTTCATGCGAGAGATGCCAAGCACCAGCCACCAGCCACCAGACGAGATCTGACGAGTGTCACTGAGGCTTTAGCATGTACATACAGTACAGGGTAGTGCACAAACACAGCCCGCTACACTAACTACAATACACACACACATAAACACAACCTGCTACACTAACTACAACACGCACACACACAAACATAGCCCTCTACACTAACTACAACACACACACACAAACACAGCCCGCTACACTAACTACAACACACACACACACACACACACACACACACACACACACAAACACATGCGCGTGCACACACACACACATGCATGTTCCCCACCATATGTCATGGGTAACCACAGAGTGACAGCTACTTGATTTTGTAAATGAATTAACCCTATGGGACCCAGTGAGTAACTAATACTGATTTGTTCAAATATTGATCAGTGCCATGTCGCTTTAACTTGACTGGCTTGGGAGTGAGGGACATCAACGCAAACAGAAGTGGAAACGTGAAAACATCTTGTCTAGTTTTTACACACAGGAGCATCTGTGCTCCCCAGTGAGGTCGCTGTCTGTATCTGTTTGGTAGAGTTAAACAAGAGGGGATGGAGTCCCACTGAGGGACTGAAGAAGAATAGATATCTGGATGTTCAAGTCATGAGGTTCTCCATAGTAGTAAATGGTCTATTCATTGATATCATGAATCTATACATATTTAATTGACATGATTGTTACACTGATTTAAGTCCTCCACCTTGAGAATGAATATTATCTGTCTGAAAGCCCACCGCTTTTCTCTGTTCAAAACCCTTCACTGCATTCTCTCACACTCCCCATCAGCAGAAAAAGTGGCCTTCCTCAGCTTTCCATCTCCTAACCCTTTCATGGTGACTCTAGTGTCCAACCTCTCCACCTTGACTCCATTACTTCCCGTACTTAACTTCCCACTGAAGCCTTTACCCCGGAGTATTGGTGGATTAGTCCCGCCTTAACTGAAGTAGACGAACAGCGATCAATACCTGCTGTAAGCAGTCTGCCAGGGTCAGCTGACCCCTCTGTACCACCACTCCGGTATGACCAGTCAATTCCTGTCTGATAAATTCCGGCTGATTGACCTCTGGTGACCCTGGGCAGATAAGGTCAGTCTGGCCGGAGTGGCCTAGGAGCTCGGGGGCAGGGGGTTCAGGGTCTGGTCAGTGGGCCTGTCACATAATGAAGTAGTCACTATTGCTTTTCTGTCACTCAGCAATTACAAGGAGAGATATGGAGCTATAGATAGGTGCTGAATGCAGAGCAAGGCAATAAAACGGATTCCAGAAAATTGCATTGAGCAGACAGGGGACGTGTAAAGTGACATGTAAACTACTCTCATATGGACTGGTAATGACTGGGAGCAAGATGGATCGAGAGGGACTAGTCAAGTTCATGGGCATATTCAGACACATACAGACACATTCAGACACATACAGACACATTCAGACACATACAGACACATTCAGACACATACAGAAACATTCAGACACATACAGACACATTCAGACACATACAGACACATTCAGACACATTCAGACACATACAGAAACATTCAGACACATTTAGACACATTCAGACACATACAGACACATTCAGACACATACAGACACATTCAGACACATACAGACACATTCAGACACATACAGACACATTCAGAAACATTTAGACACATTCAGACACATACAGACACATTCAGACACATTCAGACACATTCAGAAACATTCAGACACATTTAGACACATTCAGACACATACAGACACATTCAGACACATACAGACACATACAGACACATTCAGACACATACAGAAACATTCAGACACATTCAGACGCATACAGACACATTCAGACCTATACAGACACATACAGACGCATACAGACACATTCAGACCTATACAGACACATACAGAAACATTCAGACACATTCAGACACATTCAGACACATTCAGACACATACAGAAACATTCAGACACATACAGACACATTCAGACACATACAGACACATACAGACACATTCAGACACATTCAGACACATACAGACACATTCAGACACATACAGACACATTCAGACACATACAGAAACATTCAGACGCATACAGACACATTCAGACCTATACAGACACATACAGACGCATTCAGACACATTCAGACACATTCAGACACATTCAGACACATACAGACACATTCAGACACATACAGACACATTCAGACACATACAGACACATTCAGACACATACAGACACATTCAGAAACATTTAGACACATTCAGACACATACAGACACATTCAGACACATTCAGACACATTCAGAAACATTCAGACACATTTAGACACATTCAGACACATACAGACACATTCAGACACATACAGACACATTCAGACACATACAGACACATTCAGACACATACAGACACATTCAGAAACATTTAGACACATTCAGACACATACAGACACATACAGACGCATTCAGACACATACAGACACATACAGAAACATTCAGACGCATTCAGACGCATACAGACACATTCAGACCTATACAGACACATACAGACGCATACAGACACATTCAGACCTATACAGACACATACAGAAACATTCAGACACATTCAGACACATTCAGACACATACAGACACATACAGACACATTCAGACACATACAGACACATTCAGACACATACAGACACATTCAGACACATTCAGACACATTCAGACACATACAGACACATACAGACACATTCAGACGCATACAGACACATACAGACACATACAGACACATACAGACACATACAGACACATTCAGACACATTCAGACACATACAGACACATACAGACACATTCAGACACATACAGACACATACAGACACATACAGACACATTCAGACACATACAGAAACATTCAGACGCATTCAGACACATTCAGACCTATACAGACACATACAGACGCATTCAGACACATTCAGACACATTCAGACACATTCAGACACATGCAAACATTGTTCATGAGGAGTGTTTTTAACCTCAACATGGCAAAATCTGCTGATTTATTTGATATACAGATGAATATACTTTTTATAAAGATGTAAATAACAAATCATCTCCAACAGTCATGACAGAATCTCCAACAAAATGTGAGCTCTTTATCTTTATTTTACTTCACTCTTTTGAGGATAAGTTGTTGACTGAAGTCAAATGATTTAGTTGATCGTTTTCTTCAACACTCGGGCATCCACTTTGTTTCTAATGAAGTGCTCAACAAGTTAGTCACACCAATATCACCCGCTATCTGTAATAGATCCTGTGTGTTTTGGGCAGAGTATGCTGTTAGCTATAATTACCTGGCTGGTGTTCCCAGTCACTGGGCCACCCAGGGGCTGTAGACGTCATAGTTGTGCTCCCTCCCACGGCCCGTGTCTCCACTGAGCAGGTCAGGTCAGGGGCTGGGGAATCCCCCCAGTCAGCCCAGCCAGTCAGCCCAGCCAGTCAGCCCAGCTCAGCTGCCACCATCTGAGACCCTCCACATTCCTCTGTCCACTAACTATTTAGTTATCAGTGATTTGGTTAAATGGAATTGACTTTTATCTGCAGAGTGCTGTGGGGCTGCCACCGGCGATACACATTCCCCCTTCCGCAGCCTGTGTCTTGTCTTAGCCTGGTGTCACATCCAGCACATTGCTATTGGCAGCTGAGCCAGGCCTGATCAATAACCAGGTCAGGGATGGCCCACGGCCCTGCTGTGCTCTAGGGTGGGACGTATTGATCCCTCATACACTCCCACAGGTCGCCTTGCCTGCCTCACCGTGGAGCCATGGCCAGAGAGAGAGAGGGAGAGAGAGAGAGAGAGAGAGAGAGAGAGAGAGGGAGAGAGAGGTATAGTAGAGAGAGGTATAGAGAGGGAGAGAGAGGGAGAGGGAGAGAGGGAAAGGGAAAGGGAGATGGAGAGAGAGGGAGAGGGAGAGGGAGATGGAGGGAGATGGAGGGAGAGGGAGAGGGAGAGGGAGAGGGAGAGGGAGGGAGATGGAGAGAGAGAGAGAGAGAGAGGGAGAGGGAGCCTGCAAGACAAATACACAAATACACATGTGTTCGCAATGAGTCATGCTCACACATGCGTGCACTTACCCTTTCTCTATACATGTATCCTACATAGAAAACCCTTTCACGTTTTAGCCACTCAACTTGAGCAAAGACAACTATTATTTATGTCTGAGTGTTGCTGTTATTGGTCTTATAAATATGAAAATAATAAAACTTTGAAAATGAATGGTCCAATTGATTAAATAAATGATAAGGTAATAAGAGCATATTCTCTGAGATTACTTCAGACCTGTATGACAAATAGATAAGGAGGGTTTAGAAAATGGACTCAAATGCAATGAAAAAAGAAAAAAAAGGTCAAAGATTAAAGTAATGCTCATTTCATAGTTGTTTAGGGTGCAAAAGAAAAATGGGTTATGCCTAAGAAAAGACTCAAAGGCTCCTTCTGGTATGAATGTAATGAAATGCTATAGCACCAAACATTGTAAAGCTGGGCCCAACTTCATTAACTCAGTATTGTGAGCTATGAGTGCACCAGATGTTAGATGATCCTGAAAGTACACAGCCCCCGCGCCTCCCTGCGCCTCTCCATCCACCCCCTTTCTGCTCTTTCTCTCTCTGCTCCTGCTATCTCACTTTCTCTCTTTCTCCTTCTTTCTTTCTCTCTCTCTCTGATGGGAGGAGCATCTTAGGAGTTACCCCGCCCTCTCATTGCCGTGGCCAATGAGCTGAGGCCTGGTTGTTTTTGTTGCAGTTTTAAACGCTGCTCCCCGGAGCTCCTCATCAGCAACATAATAAGAGCTCTTGGGAACAATTTAACATGGGCTTCAACTCAGGTCTAACCACAGAGGTAAAAATAATCGTAAAAATGTTGCCAAATAGAGGGGGTTCCAAAGGGACCATTCAGATATCACAGACTGTCTGCCTCCCCTCGTCCTTTATTCCCTAACTAAAGCTCTGTCACTCTGGAGCTGTCACAAGCCTAGCCTATGACAAGCGCATTTACTCAGCCTCGCACACACCAGGCCCATGTGGAATTCAAATATCTTGTGTACATATTTCTTTCCAAGGAATTGACAGTTGAATAAATATGTGTTGTCTAAGTGACTTTGTTGTTGTGTATGAGAGATCCTCTGCAGAATACGCAATTATGAGCATTATTACAGGAATATGTCTTGTTCTGGTTACAGGGAAATTAAGTTTCTCCAGAAATCTTTTTCATTTCTGATTTTAAAAGCCTACAGTGGTACGAGAGGAGAAATTACACCGAGCAATGCGTTTATTACTTAATACAATCTGGAAATCATACGATTGTGTCCTGCGGTAATACAAATAATTATATATTAATTTAGTTTGCTCTAAAACAGCTTATTAAAGATTTCTAAGGCTTGATAGAAGCCATATTGTCCTGTTTTTCCCTTTATGAAAGATAATCATTTTTTGCTATGAGTCAGCGGGAGGGAACACACAAAGTGCTACACGTACAGTGCATTTAAAAAGTATTCAGACCCCGTTGACTTTTTCCACATTTTGTTACGTTACCGCCTTATTCTAAAATGGATCAAATAGATTTTTTTCCCTCATAAAATACCCCATAATGACAAAACAAAAACAGTTTTTTTGAAACGTAACAAAATGTGGAAAAAGTCAAGGGTCTGAATACTTTCCGAATGCACTGTACATACACTACAACACATTGTATTATATCTTTGGCCTCAACTGTTTTGGTTCGTACGTTCATTTTTCTCATGGTGCTTTTTTTGTCGTCTTCTTCTTTTTCCAGGTGGCACTGTCATCCTGATAGGCAGTCTGGATCACTGTCATCCTGATAGGCAGTCTGGATCACTGTCATCCTGATAGGCAGTCTGGATCACTGTCATCCTGATAGGCAGTCTGGATCACTGTCATCCTGATAGGCAGTCTGCATCACTGTCATCCTGATAGGCAGTCTGTATCTCTTGTGACACGAGAATCTTGTATTCCCAACCCAATAGCTTTGGAAAACCCTGGAAATACCTGGATATTTTAGGAGTACATCACCAAACTTATCAAGGTGCCCAGGCACCAGATCCTATAGCTTTACATTATAGCTTTATTATTTTTGAATATATCAAGAAAGAATACAGTCTGAACGTTAGTAATAGCCTGTGGCCATCCGTCCACCAGCGCACCACCAACCAACCTGCTGTGACTGAGAGGGCGTGACCTTTCAGCCTGACGGCTTCAAACAGACACTTGAAAAGCGGGAGAGGCTTCCGTGCGGCGACGACTCAAACCAAACACCCCATCAGGTAAGGCTGTGAAGTCCCCCCTGCTTCTGCTGACCGGGCCCTAAGCCCTTTAACTCCTTCTGGACTTTGAAGCTGGCCAGTCCCCCAGCCACCTCCCAGCAGCCCCCCAGCCCGTGTCCCCTCACATAGTCTGCTCCCACTAGGAGGCAGCATGTAGGAAAGTCTGCTGATAAACGGCCTGCTTTCATGCTCTGCTCTCCTGTTTGTTCCCCTCGGATTAGAGGCTCTGAATATGTGGACGTTGTTTGATTGATAGATGCTCACCCTGAGCTCTTTACTGACCCCCTGCAGGCACTGACCACAGAGAGCAGAGCTGCTGCACATGTGGTGGGGAAATGTGTGGCCGCTCTGCCAGGGTGACAGGGGAGGGCGGGGAAAGCTCATCAAACACACACACGCTCTCGTACCTACAGTACCAGTCAAAAGTTTGGACACACCTACTCATTCAGGGGTTTTTCTTTATTTTGACTATTTTCTACATTGTAGAATAATAGAGAAGACATCAAAACGATAAAATAACACATATGGATTCATGTAGTAACCAAAAAAGTGTTAAACAAATCAAAAGTTAATTTGTGAACTTTCTTTCCTTCTTAATGCGTTTGAGCCAATCAGTTGTGTTGTGACATGGTAGGGGTGGTATACAGAAGATAGTTCTATTTGGTAAAAGACAGCTCAAATAAGCAAAGAGAAAGGACAGTCCATCATTACTTTAAGACAAGAAGGTCATTCAATCCGGGAACTTTCAAGAACTTCTAAAGTTTCTTCAAGTGCGGTCGCAAAAACCATCAAGGGCTATGATGAAACTGGCTCTCATGAGGACCGCCACAGGAAAGGAAGACCCAGTTACCTCTGCTGCAGAGGATAAGTTCATTAGAATTACCAGCCTCAGAAATTGCAGCCCAAATAGACTGCTCAAAAAAATAAAGGGAACACTTAAACAACACAATGTAACTCCAAGTCAATCACACTTCTGTGAAATCAAACTGTCCACTTAGGAAGCAACACTGATTGACAATAAATGTCACATGCTGTTGTGCAAATGGAATAGACAACAGGTGGAAATTATAGGCAATTAGCAAGACACCCCCAATAAAGGAGTGGTTCTGCAGGTGGTGACCACAGGCCACTTCTCAGTTCCTATGCTTCCTGGCTGATGTTTTGGTCACTTTTGAATGCTGGCGGTGCTTTCATTCTAGTGGTAGCATGAGACGGAGTCTACAACCCACACAAGTGGCTCAGGTAGTGCAGCTCATCCAGGATGGCACATCAATGCGAGCTGTGGCAAGAAGGTTTGCTGTGTCTGTCAGAGTAGTGTCCAGAGCATGGAGGCGCTACCAGGAGACAGGCCAGTACATCAGGAGACGTGGAGGAGGCCGTAGGAGGGCAACAACCCAGCAGCAGGACCGCTACCTCCGCCTTTGTGCAAGGAGGAGCACTGCCAGAGCCCTGCAAAATGACCTCCAGCAGGCCACAAATGTGCATGTGTCTGCTCAAACGGTCAGAAACAGACTCCATGAGGGTGGTATGAGGGCCCGACGTCCACAGGTGGGGGTTGTGCTTACAGCCCAACACCGTGCTTACAGCCCAACACCGTGCAGGATGTTTGGCATTTGCCAGAGAACACCAAGATTGGCAAATTCGCCACTGGCGCCCTGTGCTCTTCACAGATGAAAGCAGGTTCACACGCACATGTGACAGACGTGACAGAGTCTGGAGACGCCATGGAGAACGTTCTGCTGCCTGCAACATCCTCCAGCATGACCGGTTTGGCGGTGGGTCAGTCATGGTGTGGGGTGGCATTTCTTTGGGGGGCCGCACAGCCCTCCATGTGCTCACCAGAGGTAGCCTGACTGCCATTAGGTACCGAGATGAGATCCTCAGACCCCTTGTGAGACCATATGCTGGTGCGGTTGGCCCTGGGTTCCTCCTAATGCAAGACAATGCTAGACCTCATGTGGCTGGAGTGTGTCAGCAGTTCCTGCAAGAGGAAGGCATTGATGCTATGGACTGGCCCGCCCGTACCCAGACCTGAATCCAATTGAGCACATCTGGGACATCATGTCTCGCTCCATCCACCAACGCCACGTTGCACCACAGACTGTCCAGGAGTTGGCGGATGCTTTAGTCCAGGTCTGGGAGGAGATCCCTCAGGAGACCATCCGCCACCTCATCAGGAGCATGCCCAGGCGTTGTAGGGAGGTCATACAGGCACGTGGAGGCCACACACACTACTGAGCCTAATTTTGACTTGTTTTAAGGACATTACATCAAAGTTGGATCAGCCTGTAGTGTGGTTTTCCACTTTAATTTTGAGTGTGACTCCAAATCCAGACCTCCATGGGTTGATAAATTTTATTTCCATTGATCATTTTTGTGTGATATTGTTGTCAGCACATTCAACTATGTAAAGAAAAAAGTATTTAATAAGAATATTTCATTCATTCAGATCTAGGATGTGTTATTTTAGTGTTCCCTTTATTTTTTTGAGCAGTGTAAATGCTTCACAGAGTTTAAGTAAGACACATATCAACATCAACTGTTCAGAGGAGACTGTGTGAATCAGGTCTTCATGGTCGAATTGCTGCAAAGAAACCACTACTAAATGACACCAATAATAAGAAAAGATTTGCTTGGGCCAAGAAACACGAGCAATTCACATTGGAGTGGTGGAAATCTGTCCTTTGGTCTGATGAGTCCAAATTTGCGATTTTTGGTTCCAATCGCCTTGTCTTTGTGAGACGCAGAGTAGATGAACAGAGGATCTCCGCCTGTGTAGTTCCCACCGTGAAGCATGGAGGAAGAGGTGTGATGGTGTGGGGGTGCTTTGCTGGTGACACTGACAGTGATTTATTTAGAATTCAAGGCACACTTAACAAGCATGGCTATCACAGCATTCTGCAGCGATATGCCATCCCATCTGGGACTATCATTTGTTTTTCAACAGGACAATGACCCAACACACCTCCAGGCTGTGTAAGGGCTATTTGACCAAGAATGAGGGTGATAGAGTGCTGCATCAGATAACCTGGCCTCTACAATCACCCGACCTCAACCCAATTGGGATGGTTTGGGATGAGGTGGACCGCAGAGTGAAGGAAAAGCAGCCAACAAGTACTCAGCATATGTGGGAACTCCTTCAAGACTGTTGGAAAGCATTCCAGGTTAAGCTGATTGAGAAAGTGCCAGGAGTGTGCAAAGCTGTCGTCAAGGCAAAGGGTGGCTACTTTGAAGAATCTCAAATATAAAATATATTGTGATTTGTTTAACCACTTTTTTCGTTACTATATGATTCCATATGTGTTATTTCATAGTGTTGATGTCTTCACTATTATTCTACAATATAGAAAATAGTAAAAAATAAAGAAAAACCCTTGAATGAGTAGGTGTGTCCAAACATTTGACTGGTACTGTATATGCACACATAAACGTTTGTTTGAACATATACACACATGTATGCATATTCTTTTGAAGGAATACAAATACACACATTCATGTTGTAGCAGGAGGCTTTTTTCTGGTGTTTTAAGTAAAGGGGATTGATAGTCCCAAGACACGGGTGCTTTTCAGTTCATTATGGGCAAAAAAGCATTTTCCAGCAGATGAAATGTCATCTCTGGTCATTAGTAAAGCCAAGGGTGGGTGGGTGTTCACATGCATGTGTGTGTAAGCTTTTCAGTGTGTATGTGTGCAGGGAATGTGGACATGCATGTTTGCGCTGTGTGGCGCATAGGTTCAGAGGTCCGTATTTCCATACAGAGTGACTCTTGGAGAGATGGATCTGGGCTGGGTTTCAATCTGCTACTGGCACAGCTACCTAGCTGCACAGATGAAGGAGATACAGTGATGCTTTACTGGGATCTGATACCATATGAACACGGTCAGACTAATGGAGGTGTCATTTAACTTTTACTCTTCTTGATTCACAACATAATTATCACCTTACCTGTCATCAATAGTATTTTGTACTCATATATTTCACAGCGCTATTTTCTAATAGCATATTAGTTACACATAATATGAGTTGCCAATGGCATCGTGCAACCATATCTAGTCGGTGGTAAACACTAAATCCCACTTCACATGATGTTAAATCACTATGTGATTAGGAAATCTGCATGATTTAGGAGAACATTTGGTATTTTTGCATTCACTCTTTGTTATTATGTCATGGAATCAGAGCTACTGAAGCACATTGCAAATACTGAAGCACATACACTGTATACCTGTATTGCAAAGCTGGAAGGGTTTCTTCCACACAATAGACAAAACAGCAAAGAGATACTAGCTCTTCAGCTACTGTGAATTAGGTTATTTTCTGCTCTAAATAATCCTGATTGAAAGTAAATGGTGTTTATAGAACTAAGTAAATGAAAAGAAAACATGGCAGACAAAGTGGCGTGCAGGATGCAGGAGAGGATCACTATCAGCCAGCCTCTGCTGAGCTGAGGGCCTTTGTTTGAAAAGTTCAAAGTCATTTTGCAAAATTTAGGTCACCGCAAATTATAAGTACACTGCAGCGAGCCATCATTTGTGAAAGAAAGAAAGAGAAAACGAGAGGGAAAGATAAGTAACCTAACAGATCTAATTTTGAGCTTTCTTATGAGTCTTTAAGGGTTACATGTTTTTATATTTGTGTGAGTGTGTGGAAAATAAAACACTTCTAAGCATTAGGAGAGACAATATCCATCTTTGTGGAGCTAATTAAGGACGTGATCTGAAATGTATTTTGTGAGCAGCCCGTTGTGTTGCGGGGCCTGAAGGGTCAGCTGGTTCACAATAGGACAAAGATAATGCAGCAGGAGTCAGAGGCGGAGAAGGCTCCAGTCAGGGGGATAACTCCCCCCCTCGCCCCCCTCCACCACCCCTCCTCCCTGGCCTGTGTGCTGCTGATGGAGCAGGGCTCCTAGCCCAGGGCTCCTAGCTCCCACCACACCAGGCCCTGCTCTGTTCTGCATGTGGGCTGCTGATGGAGCTGGGCTCCTAGCTCCCACCACACCAGGCCCTGCTCTGTTCTGCATGTGGGCTGCTGATGGAGCAGGGCTCCTAGCTCCCACCACACCAGGCCCTGCTCTGTTCTGCATGTGGGCTGCTGATGGAGCAGGGCTCCTAGCTCCCACCACACCAGGCCCTGCTCTGTTCTGCATGTGGGCTGCTGATGGAGCTGGGCTCCTAGCTCCCACCACACCAGGCCCTGCTCTGTTCTGCATGTGGGCTGCTGATGGAGCAGGGCTCCTAGCTCCCACCACACCAGGCCCTGCTCTGTTCTGCATGTGGGCTGCTGATGGAGCAGGGTTCCTAGCTCCCACCACACCAGGCCCTGCTCTGTTCTGCATGTGTGCTGCTGATGGAGCAGGGCTCCTAGCTCCCACCACACCAGGCCCTGCTCTGTTCTGCATGTGGGCTGCTGATGGATCTGAGCCCATAGCTCCCACCACACCAGGCCCTGCTCTGTTCTGCATGTGGGCTGCTGATGGAGCAGGGCTCCTAGCTCCCACCACACCAGGCCCTGCTCTGTTCTGCATGTGGGCTGCTGATGGAGCTGAGCTCATAGCTCCCACCACACCAGGCCCTGCTCTGTTCTGCATGTGGGCTGCTGATGGAGCAGGGCTCCTAGCTCCCACCACACCAGGCCCTGCTCTGTTCTGCATGTGGGCTGCTGATGGAGCAGGGCTCCTAGCTCCCACCACACCAGGCCCTGCTCTGTTCTGCATGTGGGCTGCTGATGGAGCAGGGTTCCTAGCTCCCACCACACCAGGCCCTGCTCTGTTCTGCATGTGTGCTGCTGATGGAGCAGGGCTCCTAGCTCCCACCACACCAGGCCCTGCTCTGTTCTGCATGTGGGCTGCTGATGGATCTGAGCCCATAGCTCCCACCACACCAGGCCCTGCTCTGTTCTGCATGTGGGCTGCTGATGGAGCAGGGCTCCTAGCTCCCACCACACCAGGCCCTGCTCTGTTCTGCATGTGGGCTGCTGATGGAGCAGGGCTCCTAGCTCCCACCACACCAGGCCCTGCTCTGTTCTGCATGTGGGCTGCTGCTCCACACTGCTCTGCTCTGCAGTCAGGGTTGCTCCCTTTGTGCTGGCCCTCTTTGGCCTCCCGGTAAAAAAAGACATGCATGATTTCATACATGAAAGATATATGTAATTGGACAGCAGGGCCTATACAACACATTTACAATTCTAAACAGAATATGTTAAAAGCAATTCCCCTCTATCTCCACTGCTCCTTTTTTCCCGGAAATGTATTTGTACGTATCATAAAATACACACAAAATACAAAAAAACAACACAACACAGATTATCACACTTTTATTTGCATGCATGATATTACATGTGGATGTTGAAAGAGAACAGATGGAGTTCATCTATCTGTATGTTCTAGTTGATCCCAGCATGGTTCAGACTGCTGTGTTCTGTGTAGTTTTAGGAGAGAACATAGTGTGCACATTCTCACTATTATACCAAGAGCCTAACCTAATAGTATTATTACATTTCAGGACACAGAATTAAACCATTTAAATAGTAGACATCTAATGATTTCAAGTTCAAGTTTTTAAGTCAAGTTCAAGACAGGCCAGTAATCATCCTGTGATCATTGGAGTCATTGGAGTTAAACAAATGCACATGTTTCATCCTCTAAGCAATGAGGGGAATGTCACAAAGCTGCCTGTCAGTTGACCACAGGGAGGAGATGACCTTTTACATGCCACACATTGTTTTTGTTGTTGTTAATGTGTCCTATTTTACTGTGTAGATATGCATCAAAATAAAGTGGATTTAATCACATTAAAATTAAACTAATAAATTGGACAGGTCACGTACAGACACCAGATTTAGGCTGATGCCTTAAGTACCCTTTCAAATCCTGACTGAATAAACTGTAGAAATGTTGTATTACCTAGAGGGTCCCGTGTGACTCAGTTGGTAGAGCATGGCGCTTGCATCGCCAGAGTTGTGGGTTCGATTCCCACTGGGGACCAGTATGAAAATGTATCCACTCACTAATGTAAGTTGTTCTGTATAAGAGTGTCTGCTAAATGACTAAAATGTACTTGTTAGGTGGGCATGTGTGTTGTCCCTGGTAGGGTCTGAACCCACCCCTCCTATAGTGTTAATGTAGTGCCAAGGTAAACACCTCTGCCTTTAATTGCGTTAACAAGCTCACACCTAGCCAGGGATTGGCCTCACTAATCACTTGCGTTTATTGGCCCCGGGGCCCCAAAGGCAAGCTAGGCCCCGCCTCTCTAGGGCCACAGGCATGCTGACAAGGGACGCTCAGCGTTCGGTCCCCCCCCCCCCCCTCTCCAAACATAGGTGGGATCACCTTCCATGGAGCTGAGGTCGAGATAGTCAGAGATAGTCACTGTGGTCACCTGCAATTACTCCCAGTCCACATGGCTCCACTGACAGGCTGCACTTCAGGAAGTTTTAGAGGGGCAGAAAGAGAGGAGTTTGTGTTTCAGTTGTTTCACCGTTGGTTCATACAGATCAAGGACAGTCCGCTGCGTGCGTGTTAATGTGTAGTGCATGCCAATGTCAATTGTACAGTAGGCTCAGATTGAATGATCATTCCACTTCCCTTAAACGCTATCCTTTCACTGACGACATTTTTTTTTACAATGAAAATAAGCTTTTTTTATTTTCAATTAACAATTGAAGATGCATGCGGCCTCATTGAATGTTTCGTTTTATGTTTTGATAAGTGAACAAGAAGCCATTTAAATAAGAAGCTATGATATTTCAGGCAGGGGAAACAAACAAACAAAACAGGATGATATTAAAATATTTCACTAATTTACAAATCACTGACATAATCAGCATAATTATTAGTATCATCATCATCATTATCATCATCATCATCAATGTCGTCATTTGCATTAAGACCATCATCATTACCTTCACCATAGTCCTTCTGATTTAAATTAGATCAACTTTAATTTGATGAGCTCTAACTTAATAAGGAAATCAAAGGTTATTCTCAACGTGTGCCCTTTGATGCACATGACTTAATCGCCAATGCATGTTTCCCTAATTAGGGCGTTGTTACCATGCATAATTACTATTACCTGGAATGTAGTAGGTATACCTGTAGGTTACACACTTGGGGATTTTAAATTCTTAACGATAGCTGGCGAATTATGATAGCCTATTGAAATTGTTAGTTTGTTCTCATTCAAATACAAATGTTGATGCTCAATAATCAGTAGGCTATAAGAGTTAGAATAGGAGTTATAATAGTATTGCGTAATGTGATTCATTTTTCTACCTTGATATTATGACATCTGAAGAGATTGAAAACATATACGTTGTTCAATATAATCAGTAAATAAGCCTTCATTTCCATATCGAATGTTAATCAACAAATCAGTCATACATTTGTATTTTTGTCATTTCAGCTTAGGTATTTGTGGTTATTTTGTTGGTATTTGGGTTGTAGAAAAGGCAGGATTTCCTGACGGCAAATTCAAGAAAGCGTTCATGCGTGGATGAAATGATTTCATGACCATAGCTTGGCACATAAGTCAGCCATATATGTCAGCTGAAAGAGAAGCATCCAGAGGCACAGGATTTAGATGGTGACCCTTGGCGATATCCTAGATCTCGGCTGCCCTTCTGTGTCTGCTTCCACCTGTCATCTCTCATCGTGTGCGATTTGGGGGCTTTCTGGCAGCATCTCGGAGAAAATGACTCTCCATTTAGGCCTAGAATGTGTTAGCGCAAAGCCAAACCAGGCACAATATTCTGCGTCGATGTAATGTTTCCTTTTCGGTTGATAATTTAAGGGTGGACATGCGTTATTCTATTCTGCAGCAGTTATATTCCCTCTCATTCACAGTGCAGTATAGTGGTCGTATGGCTCTGATTTGGGAGCCCTCTGCCCTGGTCTTTGGAGACGCCCGGTTCTCTCCCCTCTCCTCTCTAGAGCGCGCAAAGCCCATGCGTCATGGCTCTGTCTGTCACCATGAGCACTTGACAGCAGCTCTCGGGATTTTTCCATTATTCTATATGTCCCCGTAGACCTGAAATGTATGCGCTAGGCCTGTTTTAGCCTACGCGTAACCGGAACTATGGAGTCTGCAGAAGGCCTGTGAATTATACCGTCACTGTAATCATGGTTGTACTCCGCGCATTTATACAATTATTGACTTGATTTTGTAGCATTGGCCAACTTTGTATATCGACACTGCAATGCAACTAAGACAATCAAATTGTTGTTAGAGCGTTCATTTGATTTTGATTGAAAAGTCCGTAATTTTTAACTGTGCTCCGGTCTCTTGGTTGAATTGTTTACCTCACCAGTGTATTCATCACAGTGTCTATGGAAACTAATTGGTTTAAAATGTCGTTTTTGAAAATAATTTTCTTACCTGAAGAGAGATGAAATGGTTGAAGCACAGACAGACAGTGATAAGGGATGATGAGGCTGTTCGGATGGACTGAGGCTCCAGGCAGGTTGAAATACATTTGTGTCTTGTTTTTGCACGGGTGATGGGGAGACATCTGTACTACTTTACTGCACAGAGACGAATATTGTCCCCTTGCATCACTTATAGTTTCTCAACACATTATTTTGACGTTGGAACAGAGGATTGTGTGCGTGTACAGACAAAACAAAATGCAGAATAGAACCAACTTTAATAATAAACGAAGGAAATCAAGCTGATGTTTCATATTTTAATGGACATTATTAGTTGATTACAAAAAAACTGGGTTATACGGTAGTAGCAAACCTACCGGGTAAGGGGGCACAGACACGCGCGTGTGCGCGCACACACACACACACGTTGCATGTTGCATAGGCCTACAGTATTTACATAAGCAAACCCCGTTGCTGACCTTCGTTTTCTGAAATGCACATTTCTAAAATCGACATTAGCAATAAAACATGTAGCATCCTACATCCACTCACCAACAACGAATACAACATTCGAATTAAAATAATAATGCACATTCTGAAGAGGTATAGTGGGTTGGTAATCAAATCCAATTTTATTGGTCACATACACATATTTAGCAGATGTTATTGCGGGTGTAGCGAAATGCTTGTGTTCCAAACTCCAACAGCGCAGTACAGTAGTATCTAAGAATAGAGCCAGATTAATGAATATTCCTTATTTTTAATGTGAATGAGACAGAGTGACCAGACGGACGGTAGTCATATTTACCCTCCAACGTCACTATCTCTAAATCATGGTTATCACAACAAACAGGTCGTCCTACTCCCAGTTCAGTTAGCATCCACACAACCGATGTCAGTGTTGTCCCCACTTTCTGACGTTGCTGGTTTGTTGTTTTCATTTACTCAAACAAAACTTAATACTACAGACAAAAATATATATTTTTAATTGCCTTTGATTTTCGTTAACACACTACATTCATGCAACAGACAAAAACAATTACAAATGCATAGAATGGATGTTTTTGAGATCGAAATCGTCTCGTTTGTGAATATGTGGTGAATATTACAATCCTTCATTTCAATCAAACCATGAAGTGTTTTTCTCTGCAAAAGAATTAACGATTTGAATAGCAATTTCGAATGATTAATCAGCAATGGAAATGTGAGTGGAGTATGCACATAATACACAAACAAACAGGTTTCGCAACTTTTCAAACAAATTAAGTTCTGATTAAGTAATACAATTTTGAGTTTTGTAATTAACATGTTATAAACATATATTAGTCTGGTACTTGTCCACCCTATCTAAGTAGCGCAAATTGGGAAATTATATTTATTTGAAAACAGTAAAATTACATAGGTCTATATGCACACACGTAGAAATGAAATGCCCTTACAAAGACCGTATGACCCATGGGTGGACAGAAAATGAAATGCCCTTACAAAGACCGTATGACACATGGGTGGACAGAAAATGAACAACAGTAGGTCAAGGTTGGTCGCCGGATGTTGTTCATATTTTATACTTTTTTCCTTTCCATGCCCTGCATAGATCAAAGAAAAACACTGCTCTCAAAATCATTTTGTCCAAACACAGTTACGACACAATAAATAGATGAAGTGGGTTTGCTATAAGATTATTTAGAACAGGACACCTTTTGATACAAAACGGTACGCAGGGCATGCAAAATATCATGCAAAAGATGCATTTTGTGTGTCTTAAATGTATATGCTTCGTGTGACAAAGATAATAGTCTTTGGAGAGAAGAAGAGGGGATTGTGAACTAACGGATGAAATATTCATCATGCATCACAGTTGAGCAAACATCAGGCTACGGCAGATCTTACTCCAGGGTTAACAGTTCAATGCAAAATAACCTATAGGCCTACGTAAAACGCTTCCGTAAAGATTCGGTCGCTGTAGTGCATTCATAAGGAACACATGTTCAAATAATGACTAAATTGTAATATATTCATCTTCACTTGTGTGTAAGACACCCCCATACATAGGGGATAGGGGAACCTTTCACTCTAATCTTAAAAAATAAATCATTCTAACATCTGTATAAGGTCCCGAATGAGGTCTTATTACGATATAACCTAAAATAAAATGATAATTATATTAATTAATATTCATATTTTATTACATCACTAACTAGCAAATAAAATGTAATCACATTGAGTTGACTAGTTAAATATTAGCCTAAAGAAATTGATATACACTATAAAACTGCTGTCAAGCAAAACTATAGCCTATTTTGATATGATGGGTTGAACATCTATATCTCTATTCATTGATTCATTAATTTTTTCTCAAAAATATTTTTGCCCACCACTGAATACTCGTATGGAAATACACTGCAGAGATGGCTTTAGATACCAGTAAACACTGATGAATGAGCTATATTGTTTTTTTAAACTAACATCTCTAGAGTAGCCTGTATGGGTCTTGTCCTTTGCACATCTCCTTTGGGCGGTGGACTGTATCTGGTGATTTGCATGTTGGCCATATGTAAATAGCTAAAGACACTATCGCAGTCTGATAGCATGGGCTGGCGCGGTGGCGCACAGGTGGGCACCGGGGATGATTATCTTTCTGAGAGGCACATGACTCTGGTGAGGCAGGTTCATGTGCTCCTTGATCCCCATGGTCAGAGTGAACATAAGAGGGCGCTCCCATTGCACCTGGTAGCATGTAATGCCCCATCCATCCCAGGCGCAGCAGGGCCGGACAAAAGCACGTTGCTGCTTACTGACTAAACCCTTGAAGAATACTCCGTTTGTTTTAGAAGGAACATATGTAACAGCATTTAACTTTGCCTCTCCACATTTTCAAAGGCACATTTATCCAGAGGTGACTTTTTTCATTTGACTGATTATTTAATCTGTTAATCAAACTTGTTTATTCCAGCATGTTAGTTTATTCCAGCACGTTAGTGTTATTCAGTGCTGAGGTGAAAACAATGTTATAAGATGAACGTTTTCTTGGAAACTGTTTTAGTGTTGTGGAATGTGCTATGCCCCCTTCTCTTCTATGTACCTAAATATAAAACCTGGACTTGCGTGCCTCATATGTTAATATAATAGCCCAAATCCCCAAATCCTCCGGACTAAAATGTTCATTATCCCTTTATAAAGTTACAGAGCCATTCCAGACAGCAGCTTTTATCTGTAAACGCTTTCACTCCGCTCTCATTTCCTCTGTGCTCCCTTTTGTGCTTTGTTATCCTGGGATGGCACGCGCGGTGCATGAGGTTAAGATAAAGTAACACACACACACACACACATACAGTAGGCCTACCCATGCATATTCTGAAATAGAAATGAATACAATCACTTAACGTCAGTAAATGTAGAATAGCAACAAATTATTCCAAACTACAACCATGTTACACAACATTAAGGGTCCATACATTAGTGTTTAAATATATTGTTTTGTTTCATGCAGCTCTGTGATGGTCAAGTATTTTCATGCGACCCAAATAATGAAGTGAGCGTAGTAAGCTACTTCAGCTTTTCTTTGTCATATCCACGGGCTGTCATACAGACTGTGGTGAATTTGCTATGCCACTCATCGATGTAGGCCTATTGGGGTTAGCACGTGGACAGTTATCGTAATTCACCTAACACAAAGGCTCGTGAGCCTGTCACATTTTTTTCGGGGCTCGTACTAATTGGTCTGTATATTCATAAACGTGAGTTATCCTACCGAGTCAGATCTCTACGGTATTAATACTCGTTAGTTAAACATAAACTGTAAACTAAGATTGGCATTGTTCGGCTTGCTAGAGCGATAGACTGGCTCAGATAGGCTATGTCTCTCACCAGCCCCAATCACACAAGGCTCTTTATTAGCTCACTGGCTCTCGAACTCCTCTCGCACTCTATTTTCTACCCATTCATTTTTACAATCTCCCTTTCCCGAGAGAGTAGACACATCGCAAATCCTTTCAGTCTGCCTCTCACACAGCTAAATCAGCATCTCAGTTTGACACACTTGGTCATTATGGTTTTGGTACAGGTGACATGCAAGGCAGGCCTTCGTGCTAAGATTCTGTATCGATACATTCCCGATTGGTCTATCAAATATGTGGCCTCAAATATGCTTTTATATGGGTGCAAAATCTTGCAGCATTGCAAATATTGGCTTTGGCACACGCATGCATGCACGCGCACACACACACACACACACATACATAAGCACACACACACACACACACACACACACACACACACACACACACACGCTATTGTTTGCATCAGGCGTTGCCTCTTTTTGGTCCTAATAGTTAAGCAAGTGCATAGCTGTGGAGTACAAAGTAAGGATTTTTCCCTAATACGTAGATGGCTCTGAGATCTAACATACCTGCACGAGCTCACATTGAACGTGAGGCTCCCCATTTTGATTGTCATCCCTAATGTTCACCGTACATCAGAGCAAGATACAAATGAAGATTTTAATAGGCATGCAACATGAGCATTCAGACTAAAACATCGAAAAAAAGATTTTTGACATGCTTATTTGAATCTAAATAGTATTATGTGTTCATTATAAAATCACTTACATGTATGTGGCCGTTTAAGTAGACTATATGTTAGCTTAATATCATGAAGAAAAATATAGACGCTAAAATATAGACATTACCTTCTCATTTAAGATTATTCTTAGTTAAGGTTACATTTAAGTGCGTTTATTCTCGTATAAAATCATCGAAGTAGCCTAAAACTAGAATTACAGCTGCGTTTGGAATCTCACAAATTACGCCAAGGAGAAAAATATGATAGGCAGGCCTATGTGTTTTGTACAAGCTACATATTATATCAACTTAAACGTGCACTTCGTCAAAAAAAAATGAATAGACTGTGATTCAGATTCATGTTACTCCAATAAACATTGTGTAGCCTAATCAATTAAATTAAGCGGGCTAGTTTTATTTGTGCGAATCAGGGCCGCTTGGAGCTGTTAGAACAGAAAGTGAGGGATTGTCAATTTCTTTAAAGAGAATCAACAATAGAATTATCATGACAAAAGGCAGTGGGACAAGCTCAAAGGTTGATTTCTAGAATACAATATTTCCATGTGGGGGAACCAAACGTAGTAAGTGACCATCTCTATAAGAGGCGAAATGTTTTGGGGGAAAGTGAAGGGGAAAAAGGCAAACCTGTGGATAACCTCACCGATCTATACTACAGTTGTTAGTATTGATCAAATGTCACCTATTTGAACGCAGTCGTTTGGAAGTTTCTCCATTTATCAGGAATAATTTCTAAATGCACGGATATGACTTGAGTAATGCCAATTATGCTTGTTTTCAGATAACTGTTTGATTGAAATCATACACTCATAGTCAAACATTTAACCACTATAAGAAAGTCATTCACAAAAACCACTTGGAAGTGAAATATCAAGCGCAATGAGATGATTAGATAAATTGCTATAATTTGTAATAACAGGTGAAAATCATTAGGCCTACAAAGTATAGGATTAGGACACTTAAGAAATGTTATTGATTATGACTGAATTCAATCCAATATATTCTACCTGTATTGACCTGCATAGGCATATGAGATTTGAGAATCATGCAATGCAAACTCCCTCAATGCATTTCTTACTGTCAGTAGCCTCATCTGCTGCTTGAGTGTTCGTTGTATACATCTTCTATACATAGGCCTACTCAAACACATATAAACATTATCAAATGCAGAATTCAATGCGTTAGCTTCATGGCAAATATCACACACAGAGGCTAGCTACTCAAAACTAGTGGACTGTACGTGGGCTATATCCATACCATATACACACACAGGAAGTTAGAGTCTATGCTTTTCACAAATTCAACTTAAATTCTGTAACTATTTTAAATACATCGCCGATATGCTGTCGAGGTATTGTAACATATCTCCAAATTGATTTAGTTTTGTATTACAATGGTGTTATCAAGTGTCATTTGTAAACTATTGTTTTACACTGACAGAAGACTTTATAGTCTCCAATCCCCTCAGGTCTCTCATCTCACTATCTCCCTCTCACTACTATCCTGGGACAAAGCATATTTTATCGAGACAAATCTCCGTTTTTCATTAAAGGATTCCACATTCTCACGAAAAGGATTTATGTTTGTATCCAGAAGTAGGTTATTACACATGCATGCAACTACAGTTACAGAACTTATCGGTCTTTTACAGTGAGGCTAAGGCAGACTTATCAGGTGCATCTTAGCTCAAATTATATATGTGTAGACATATAAAAGTAGTGATCACTACACTTGATAGTGTGGAATAAGGCTTTTTAAACTTTGCACATCATTAGAAGTAGTGTTACACCCGCTTGTTGTAAGCTTTTGCATCTCTAAGGCATGCAAAGAGAGCTATTGCGTCTCGTTTTGTGCTTAAAATGCACGGATCATGTTTAAATAGCTTATTACGTTTGCAAATATGTAAATAAATTGTTAATTTGTATTGTCATAGGTGTTATTCAGTCGCTTGGAATGTGCATTCTAGTTTAAGTGGCATTCTGTCTTATCCCACACGTTAGACATATATCATCATGAGACTAGGCATTAATTTACAAAACAAAATTAAATAACAAGCTATTTAGTTGTCTATAGCAAATATGTGCATATCTTGTCAAAGTTTCCTTATGCATAATGCTTTATGTCTTGGTTGCTTGTTTTCCCGTACTGTCCAACTGTAGTCTATCATAAAACTATTGACTTGTGTCTATAAGTTGTATAAATACATTTAAAAAGTATCTCAAACTCCAGCAGTCAGCACTGCTGTCTCAGATTGCCTCTAGTCTCACTACTAACACAAGTGACAATATAGGAAAATGTAATAATGAATATAGGCTATTACTGTGTTTTAATATAAATATGTTAATAATAAGAAATATAAATGCGTTATAGCCTAATGTTAAAAAAGTAAAAAGAACGGACAAAATGCAGCGAAGTGCGGGGTATTACGTGCTTTGCTGCGGCGTCTACTCCAGTATTAACTTTCACTGTCTTCCTTCTAATCAAACTCTTACTTTCCGCTGTACTTAATTCCATATTTTCAATTCCTGATCATTACTTTCCTCTTTTTCTTCTTCCATCTATCCATCCATCCCTCCCTCCCTCCTCTTTCTCCCTCCCTCCCTCTCTCTCTCCCTAGCTCTCTCCTTTGCTGAATCTTATTGATCCAGAAGGTGGCTAATTAGCCCTTCCCGTCGTGCCTGTGTAATGAAGCACATGCGCACTGAATTAATCACAGCCATTTTTTGCAGGAAACTAATTAGCAGGAATAAAGATCCAAAGAGTTTTTTTCTTTTCAATCATCAGATCTCACTTTCACCTCTTCCTCGCTCCCTCTAACACAAGACTCATCGCCTGCTTTGCATCCAAATTATTTTTATATTGCCCTATACAACTAATACTTCGTTTTTTTACACTCCGCAACAACAATGATCTTTCTTTTGCCATCCTAAACGCAAACTGACCAAAAGGGACTGCCTTGATGGGATCTTTAGCCGAATCGTCTCAATACTGGATTAAAAAGCAAGGATCACAAAGCGGCAGCGAAAAATTGTAAGTTACAACTTTGCGTTTCTCTCTTTTCCTCTCTCGATGTTTCTACGATTCGATTCTTTTCACTTTTAGTAGTGGGCTAACCGAAGGTTTCTCCTATTATCCAGATACGCACCGATCTTCACTATTCTCACATTCTGAGAAATGACAGGCGATCACAAGTTATATTCATGCAAGTAGTTTTGTTTATTCTCGGTTTTATTCGTATCATTACCTGTGTTTACATCTGCGTTCGTCCTCGTTCTCCTCATGACTGGAAGAAAATAAATGGTCAAGACAGCGATTCCTCTCCAAGCAGTAGACCACAAAAAACATGAATTTAAAAGCACATTTGTGCTTTTCGATGGAATCAGGAAAGATAGAGAAGTGTTATTGGTGTCAAGAAACACATTTTGAGGACAATAACGATGTGAAAGGGTTACATTCAGCCTACGGAGGGGTAGCGGGAGCTGCACATGAGCGTAGCCAGGAACGAGCACATTAGTCCAGCTTGTGGGTCCGTGTACGTCCCGCGAAAGAGAAACACCGCCCGCATTCTTATTTTGACAGATATGCCACTTGGTCTGTCCGCTGTTTTCAGCGCCATCACGGGTTGATCAAATCCTTTATGTTAAGCAACATTTTCACTTTCCGATTCGTTTCTTACATGTGTATTTCCCTCCGCCCCGCTTTACATCTCAATTCCTCTACTTTTCTCTCTCCCTACTTTGTCCATCATTTTCTTTTCTTTTTCATTCCTGTTTGCTTCTTTGAAGCGATGTTAAAGTCGATTCTTGCTGATTCCCTCACGGAGTCACATGCAAATCGATCGGTAGGCCTATGTGCGTGTGTGTGTTTTGTAAGTCTAGTGTGTTTCATGACAAGAGCCGATCAGATCAGTAAGACCTCGGGTACGGAGGAGCCCACAGCCGAGGCAGAGAGTTGAGCTGCGGGTTGCATGGAAAGAATAGAATGGTGTTGCGAGCAGAGAAAGGGATTTACAGAATAGGTTGGCTGTCCGACGAGACAGATGACAGCTCGCATGGATTTTTATGGAATAAGTAAGAGCAATAATATAACATTTCCTTCCCACTGGATATAGCTTACCTTCATAACAAATAACAAACATTATACTAGATAGGCCTACAAAAGGGAAACATTATCAATGAAAACTCAAACGCTGATGTATAACGTTATTCTATCACCTAACATACTTCCCTGCGTAATAATAACAACCTTATTACTGATTTCTAAAGTAAACCTAACTATTTATTTTCTAAAACAACCAGACACGAGACTAAATCAACTTTGGATGCATTACTGTCAGAAGAAATAGTGTAATCATACACGACGGATTGTTTAGAAAAAAATATGACTTGAGAATTTTACAAAAAAGATCAAAACATAGGCCAGATTTGAATTGATAAGCAATAGATCGACTAGTAACACGACGCTGGGACCGGTTAGGTTTGAGTCAGAATATAACTAGTCCCTCCAAGAGACGGACGGATAGACAGGAAAAAGCGGAAATGCTATTGACCTCCCGACGTTTAAGACCCAGAATGCAGTGCCAAGATGCCCAAAAAGTACAGAAAACATAGAACACATGGACGAAATGGAGGACTCTCGAAGAAAGAGTGAAAGAATGAAGCAGCCCGACGAGTTTTCGCGACAGAAGGATGGAAAGAAAAGCGTTTTGCAAGCTAAGGCAAGGCAGGGATATGCTGGTTTGGGGGAGAAAGAGGGGGAGGTTGAAAGGCTGGGGGTCAGACGGCAAGAAACAGGGGAGCAGGGGTCACTGAGTGAGTGCAAGAGAGATAAAAAAGGAAAGAAGGAAAAGCCCTACACAAACAGCCGAGGGAAGGCAGTGGGAGAGTGAGACTGGGGGAAAGGAGAGGGGTGGGGGGGTTACGTTGAGGGGTCACACAAAGCATAACACTAAGATTGTGGGGGTCAGCAAGTGCAAGATAAAAAACATGCGTCTAGTTTGGTAAACAGGAGAGAAACACTGTACAAATGTTTCTATGGGTTTCTAGTAGGATGAAGGAAAGTATAATAATGGGGTTTGAAGACTCAGACAGAGAGTAGGGGAAAGACAGAAAGAGAAGGAGAGGGAACAGGGAGGGGGTGGGGGTGGGAGGAGAGGAATAGAAGGGGTCAGATAGCCATGGGCCATGGAGAAGGAATCAGGGAAGAGGGCAGGAGAACAGATCCTAACACCTTTCAGGCTTGCCCCAACTAGAGGGGCCAGTAGCTCCCGCATAGATAACTCAGACCAGCAGTATGTCCAGGACTCAGAAGATAGTAGTGGGAGAGAGGGAAAACAAATATACTAGCAGGCGCAGTGGAGACGGGTTTTTTTTACTGCAAGAGAGAATATAATACCCCCTGCCTATTTATTTTTTGCTTATATTATTATTTATATATTTCAGGAGGGAAAACTTGGAGCAGTAGATTTTGGGCCTGTAAGTCTGTTTTTGTGTATCTCTGCTCTGTAGACGTAGGTTGGGCAATAATTACAGGCGTGACATAGGGAAGAAAATATAGCGTAGTACATGTGCTGTGCCAGGACTCCCTCTCCTCTCGCCATCTCTCTTTCCCTCGCCCCTCTCTCTCCTCTCTCGATCTCTCTGTCCTCCTCCTTTACAAAACAAATAGCAACGCTACTCGGTGTCATCTCACTTGCTCTTAGAAGACTCCTGGACTTGATATCAAAACCTTTGGTAGAAACATTTGAAAAGCAACTACAATATGTATACTACAGATTAGGATTATTTGGATGCCTTTTGATATTTTTGAAAAGTAATTATCCATTGTATAATATTTATGTCAGCTGCATTTACCAGCTCAGGTATGGTTTAATGGGAGTTTAAGATGGTTCTTGATTTCCTTGTGTTGTACTCTGTTAGAATCACATAGCAGATTTATGGTTAGGTGTAGTATGTGATTTGGTAAACCACTGTATCTGTCTGACCATGCTGTGTATTCTGCTTAAGGGGACTGTGGGTTGGGTACATGTCACGAGGAACTATGTTTTCAGCATAGATAGCTACAGCACACTGAATTACATTGTAAATACTCAACTTTGATTTCCAATTCATTAGTAATGACCAGGGTTGTGTTTTTGTAAAGTATTAAGTTCTTGTAAAGTATTAAGTTCCGTTAATCCTTGACAGACAGAAGGAGAGGGACTTAAAGCATGATCCTCAATTTACATATATATTTTTAATTACATTTATTGACAAGGATTTTATTGCATTTATCTCAATACCATATTTTGTTTTAAGGTCTTTCATTGTCAGTCACACAGTTTGTTTATATTGAAATAGAACTATATTTATTTTATAGATATATTTACATAAAAACATATTTTTTAAAATTTGTACACTTGTAGTTTGTCTTTACCCATAGTTAAATGTTGTACTTTACTATTCACTATCACCATGTAATGGTGTTAAACCATAGGATACACGTAATAGGACAGAACGCGTAGCCTGCAGTATATGAATGCCAGCACATCTGGCACAATGTTCTATTACTCTATGTGTAGAATAGGGTATGCATTCTGCCGGGAATTATGATATGGACATTTAACTGATGGTGTTGATGAAATGTGAAATGTTCCATAATTGTAATTATCATCATTATTAGTATGATGTTTATTATCAACATTATTACTGTTATTACAAGTAGTAATATACTAGGAGTAAGGACATTCGTATCACAGTTATGTTGTTCTTTATCGTGATCTTTGTTTATATTATCATAAGCAGTGAATAGTCAGTAGTCTAGTGACGTTAGGTATTTGTTTGAGGTTCCTGTTACAGTGATAGTCTGTAGATGACGCCCTATTCGTCTATCCTGTGATGCTACCTGCGTTATCTCCCTATGTCCGGTTCCATGAGCATATTTGATTACTGGTGTGTCTGAGACTGAGTGTGCAGGTCCTATTTGGGCATGTGATTGGAGGGGACCGGAAATAAGGGGTTTAGTAGTGATGAAATAAAGAGGGGAGCGGTGACTTGGTTACAGGGTAACGTGAGGCAGAGAGACAGTTACCCTGGTCTTCTACTGCCCCCTCCTCCCTCTCTCTCTCTCTCTCTCTCTCTCTCTCTCTCTCCCTTGCTCCCTCCCTCTCTCCCTTGCTCTCAGGAGCTGGCAGCATCCCTAGGGAAGCTCGTTGCCATGTCCCTAGTCAGAGAGAGCCCTCTTTGGGCCAGTGCCAGGCCGCTAAGGGGCAGGCAACGCATGGACTAGCACAAAATATTCACCAACCGTTGGTCACGTTGCCAAATCAAATCCAAAAAGGTTTATTTTTTCCTCCCAAAAATATTTTTTTTTACCAGCGATGATGCCTAATACATTGATATTTAAATAATTTACATCAGTAATGATGTCTTATTAATTATATAAATGAACTATTATTATTATTGTTATTATTATTAATAATATTTTTGGTATTATTATTACATTCATTTAAACCAGTTCATTATTTTAGATTATTTTAGTTTATTTATCACAATCTTAGATTTTGTTGTGATTGTACTTATGAGAAATTACTTTTACACTGCGTTGAACTGCTGTAAGGGTGAGGATAGTATAAATGTGCATATGTTTGTGTAGATTAGTTTTCCATTGATAGCACTAGAGAGAGAAAGAGGCTGAACCGTCTCCCTCCTCCATTTGCTGTAGGGCTGTGTGTAAATGAGTTTAGCAGGAGCAGTGGCTCAGATTACAGATTATGGTTTTGAATATGCAAGCTTGTACAGCCAGGACCTGTTCTTCCAGTTGTCCCGTAGCCCAGGCCAGTGGCATACGTGTCAGCCGTGTCATTAAGGGGCGGGCTGGGGGAGGGACATGGGGTGGGGGAGCAAGGGGAGGGGGCCAGGAGATGGCAGGGATTCTTAGGTGTGTGTGTGTGTGTGTGTGCATGCTCTACCTGGTTTCTGCTCCCAGCAGCCCCAAATCGCCACGAGAGCTCCTCTATGCCAGCAGCGAACCGATTTTCAGTCTATTTCCCCTCCCTGTTCCCTGTCCTCTTTTTGAGCTCTTGTTCTTGCTGTCGTTCTTTTATCTTCTTGAAGTGGTTGGCAGGAATTTCTGTGGTTTGCTGTTTCACAATATGTTATTGTGTTAACATTCTGTAAATCATTGTGGGGTAGATTTACACATGGGAAGGTGTGTGTACTGTATGTGTGTGTCTGCTCTCTTTTTTGTGTTGTTATTCTTTTTTAGGTGGAGGTGTGCAATGTCATGTCGTCAATTTGTGAGAATTTCAGAGTAATCCTTATAAAATGCAGGCGACCCCCATCGTGAATATTACTGCTGTCTGTGCATATACACCACATGAGCTGTTGGGTATTATCGCTGACATATCTTCAAAATACAAAACAAAGCAGACGTGTTTTGTTTGGTAATATGTCTGAACTTGAGAAAGAGAACGAGAGGAACCAAAAAACCCACACCTCACCTGATTAATGTGCTAGAGAGAGAAGAGGTTTAGATACGGATTTATAGGTAAGAATTCCTATACGCTTTTTCACTATATTTGCCATGTTTAACCAGCTATAGATGGCCTTCCACGTTGGCCACCCGGCCTCCTTTGTCATTTATATAGCACTACATAAAAATACTAGCTGGTATGCGCGGATTGAGAGTTACACCTGGTGCTCCTATTAGAATCCATATAGCTACACCCAGATTTGCATCCAAATGCAAACATGGTTATTGAGAGTGATTTATACTTTTCTGAAAACAAATACAGATGTTCTATGCCATACTCATGTGGAAGTATGTGTGTGTATGTTTACAATGAGACACACTTTTCAATCAGCATAATTAGCAATCTAATCATTAGAAAATACCGTTGCTATTGCACATGATCTGTTTACTGTGTACACGCTAACATTAATGTTAGGGATATGATTTGTAGAAATCATTTCTGATTATTACATTTTTATTACAAAAACACACACTGAAAAAGCACTGGTAGCTCCTGTCATTTCCCCCATCAGTGTGTAGGGATGTGTGTGATGGTTGTATAGCAGTGTTAAGACATGTTGCTAGTGTGTTGTATTATGGCAGGGACTGGTCCACGAGTGCTGTGTGATGTGATGCAGACGAGTGCCGGAGAAGTAGTAGCATAGCAGCTTAGCGGCATGCGTAGGCTTGGACAACAGTAGCATAGCCGATTAGCGGAGGCTAGAACAGCAGTAGCATAGCAGGTTAGCAGCTAGTGGAGGCTAGGACAGCAGTGGCATAGCCGGTTAGCAGCTAGTGGAGGCTAGGACAGCAGTAGCATAGCAGCTAAGGCCGTGTCTCTTATTCAGGACAGCAGCGGCTGGCTGTAGCTTCCCGCTGTGCAGGCGGGCCATGCAGCTTGCGTATTTAGCCTACGTAGCTACGTACCCGGGCGACAGGGAGCACTCCAGGGGCTGCCCAATTGATCTCTGCACCCCCCCCCACACACACACACACACACCCAGCCAGGCCCAGCCTAGCGCCCACCCCTCTCCTGGACCCCGGAGACCAGCATTCCACCCTCGGCGCTTATCATCACAAAGGACAGAATGCATAAAACATGGTGGACACACAGACAGAGGTCGCCTTTCTCTCCCCACACTGAAACATGGAACAATGCATGGAGCCTTCTGGCCTGTGACTCTGATGACACGCTCACCCTCTTTTCATCCTCCTCTCTTTCTTTGTCGTCTTCTTCCTCTTCCTCTGCGTATACTTGTGCTCCATGCAGCGATTCCTGTCCACATATTGTTTTGTTAGTTACGCCGTGTCTATCAGTAATATGCTTTTGTCAGTGCTAGTCAAATGTGCATTATGTAACTGAAATGCTGCTATTAAAAATTCACGGAGTGAGACTCCCCAGCGAAGAAAGTGTGTGTGTGTGTGTGTGTGTGTGTGTGTGTGTGTGTGTGTGTGTGTGTGTGTGTGTGTGTGTGTGTGTGTGTGTGTGTGTGTGTGTGTGTGTGTGTGTGTGTGTGTGTGTGTGTGTGTCAGGTGTGTGTGTGTGTGTGTCAGGTGTGTGTGTCGTGTGTGCTGTGTACACCGGATTCCAGAAAGGCCATGTGTTATGACATTTCATCAATTCATATTTTTGGATTAATTGCATAATTCTGTCATTTTTTTAAGAGACAAGCAGCATTAATACAATATTCCTTTTTCTAATGTGGTTATACTCATATGATTATTTTAATATTTAATAACAATATATATATATATTTTTACAGCATATACAAAAGCAGAAATATGATTTTCCGTCAATTTAAATAAAGAATATTATAATTATTAATTAATTAATATTATGGTAAATGGTTCCAGTAAGAATATAATTTTTTCTGTATTTCAGTCAGGGGATCCTGTTCATACGTCCATCCGCAGCAGATGTCATTTTGCCCTCACTGTTTTACGGCTAGCTAGCTCAAGGATGCAACAGGATTTGCTTTGACTGCGTGTGTGTGTGTGTGTGTGTGTGTGTGTGTGTGTGTGTGTGTGTGTGTGTGTGTGTGTGTGTGTGTGTTGTGTGTGTGTGTGTTGTGTTTGTGTGTGTGTGTGCGTGTGCGTGTGCGTGTGTGTGTGTGTGTGTGTGTGTGAGTGTGAGCATGCAAGCCTGTCAGCTGCAGCGATGGCCTCTGTCGGGCAATGGGCCGGGCGCGGAGGGAGTGAGGACAGAGAAAGAGCCAGTGACAGTCAGACAGTTCCTTCCTGCATCCATTACAATCCTCCCATAACTCCACATGTCTAACTCACATGACACAATTTGAAGATTCCAGATATATTTGCCTAAAGGTGTTAGTGTATTTGTTCAGGTGGTATTATCTATCCAAGGTATTATCCATGTACGTTCTTGTTTTGTTTATGCTTCTATATTTGAGATGTCAGTAGGATTTCTTTAAGCAAATACATGTTTTTTACTCAATATTAATTTCTGCTGGATATTCATTTTATTTTCAGGTGGAGGTAGCATTAATTTGAGAGGCTAGCAGTGCTGTGTGTTTCCAGTCAGTTAGTACTATGATTCAGTGGCTATAGCAGAGGTGGCCGTATGGGGCTGTCCCAGTCCCAGTCTCAGTCTCATGGTCGGGCCGGGTCTAGGTTAGGCTGGGCTTCAGGAATGCGTCGTGGGGATGTGTTGGACCCCAGCAGGCCCATTGCACTTCCTCTCTGTGTACCTCACAGCTTATCCTCCTCAGGATTAGAGAGAAAACAAAAGAAAGTAGGGATTGGAGGTGCCCCCCTCTCCCTTACTCACCCACTTTCCCTTTTTCTGTGTAAAAAAAAACGAACAAAAAGCGTGATTCACTTGCAAATGTGCGGCAGCCTGTCCAGGTCCCCTATGGGGCAGAGAGAGAGAGAGTGGGAGAGATAGAGAGAGACGGATAGAGAAATAAAGAACAGACGGAGAGAGACGGATGGAGAGAGAGAGAGAGAGGTGGTAGCAGCTATGCTCCCTAACCTCCAGTCTCCTGGAGTGTGAGGCCTGCTCTCAACGGTAGGCCTGATGGGACTCTAGCATCTACTATTTCTGTCTGACGCTCAGGAAACGACGACTGCTCCCGAGCTATTCACATCCCTAGCATCTCACCTCCTGGGCTTAGAGTACGCTATGCACGTGATGAGACTCAGTGTGTGTGTGTGTATGCATGCATTTGACAGCCATTGTGGCCGGTGTAGTATTTATGTAATATTATCATTCTCTCTGGGTTCCTTGGAGGTGGTCTGTTGTTGTTATTCCTCCTGTTCAGGGGGCCGTCGGGGCAGCAGTGAAGGGGTTAAGAAGTGGGGATAGCCCCCTTTGTCTCTGCGGCCCTCTTTGCCATTGTTGCGGTGGAATTGAGCTCGGTGCACCTCACTTGACCACAGCAAAGCAATAAAATGGCCTCTAAGTGCTGCAGCCTCCCTAGCCCTCTGATGGCAGCCGTCCACCGGGCTTTCACCGCGTTCACGCTCGCACACACACGCTGCTAACTACCTTTTTCCTCTAGCATTCTCAGACCAGCTCATTATTTAATGCAATTTTTGTTTTCTAGTCTAGCGAGCGCTAATGAGTACAATGCAAATTATATATTTTTTATATATTTTTTTATTGTGTCTCAGAATGCACACTGATGCTTGAAATGCATGTAGCTGATACTTCTAAGCATTAGTTGATTGTGGTACTTTTTATTTTCCTGTTCTGTCAGTCATTACATTATCCTGCTCATTGTGAGATACATTATACAGGTACCTAATATAAATATGTGTTGTGTTTTTTTGATCCAAGTAGAGACACGGAAGCATTTACAGCTATTGACATGAAATAATTGTTTTAATATCTAGAGACATTCAGCATATGTGCTGCATATTTACATTGATCATTAAAGTAATTTCAATGAAATGGCCCTGCTTGTATTTCATGAGCATAAAGGTAATGCTATAGCATTGTGTTCAGTTGAAACGCTAGCTATCTATTCAGCTACTGTGTTGGGTTTGTGCTGTAATGTGTGTGTGTGTGTGTGTGTGTGTGTGTGTGTGTGTGTGTGTGTGTGTGTGTGTGTGTGTGTGTGTGTGTGTGTGTGTGTGTGTGTGTGTGTGTGTGTGTGTGTGTGTGTGTGTGTGTGTGTGTGTGTGTGTGTGTGTGTGTGTGAAAATGTCAAGGCCAATGTCTGCCCCCCTCTCTGAATGTGTGTTCAGACATCAGATCTGTCCAGAGTGCTGCAGCCATTTTGGTGCCTTTTTAGAGGTCTCTATTAACACAACCTCAGAGGAAAGGAAATGATTCCATTTTAGTTTCAAATGACATTTTTACATAGACTTGTTCATCATGCTGTTGTTGCATTATACATTTTTTCTGCCACCTTGTTATTCATTTATGATGAGATATACTATATTTATACACAATGAGGCAACATGATCAGTTTTTCTTCAGTGTTTTCTTATTTTATGTGATGTTGTTTTGTCAGTAATGGTAATAGCTATGGGGGTATTGGTATAAAGGAGACACACAGTAATATCATTATTTAGGGTGGGGCCTACATTATGCTAAGGCTTCCACGTATGGTGCTGGTGCAATTGTTATGGATTGCATTGATGATTGTTTATATCACATTGTCCTCTTGCAGACATTATAATTGAAAAAGGAGAAATACGCTGTCTGTCTCTGTCTCCTCTCATCAAATGAGCATTTAGATGTCAAACAGGAGATGTCAGGAGAGCCATCTGATTGGCTGGGGGGGTTTAATTGCCCCTGTCCTCCCCCCTCTCTCCTGGGTGGAACCTGTTTATGCCAGGTGTCCTACAGACTGTATTAAGCGTTGCACTGGGCTTCAATTAAATCGACACTTCCTCAAAGCCACATTATTACACATCCACTGTCAGATGAAGGGCGTCTGTCCAGTATGCTTCCCCACTCCACTTCTCCTCTTCCCCACCACCCCTCGCTCCATCTCTATCGCTCGCTCTCTCTCTTTCTCTCTCTCTCTCTCTCTCTCTCTCTCTCTCTCTCTCTCTCTCTCTCTCTCTCTCTCTCTCTCTCTCTCTCTCTCTCTCCCCTCTCTCTCTCTCTCTCTCTCTCTCTCTCTCTCTCTCTCTCTCTCTCTCTCTCTCTCTCTCTCTCTCTCTTCTCTCTCTCTCTCTCTCTCTCTTCTCTCTCTCTCTCTCTCTCTCTCTCTCTCTCTCTCTCTCTCTCTCTCTCTCTCTCTCTCTCTCACTGTACCTAAAACAAATGCTACTTGCAAATTTTTTCCTGTGTTAAATGAACAAACACGAGGACCTCAGAGCCTCATGATAAATTGATTAGAGAGACGCAGACTCCCACACAGTAGCACCCAATACTGGAGATGTGTGTGTTTGTGTTTGGCCTGAGGAGAAGGAGACGCATGCAGACGCAGACGTGTACACACACACACACACACACACACACACACACACACACACACACACACACACACACACACACACACACACACACACACACACACACACACACACACACACACACACACACACACCCTAGTGAAGCTAATGGCAGACTTTCTGCCTCTACCCCACCCCTTCCGTGTGTTTGGGCTAGCCACGCTCTGGTCACTGCATTGTGGCCAGTGTCTGGCGTGGTGGTGACAGACGACAGTGTCCTCCTGGTCTTTTCATATTCAACACGCATCATCCCTCACTCCCATGACTGTTTGGTTTTCATTTGGAGGTTCACTTACCCCGGCACGGGGCTGTGCTGTGCTGGGGGTTTGGGGCGTGGGTCTAGAGGGGGGTTGGGGGCCCAGGCAGGCCTCGGGGGACCGACTGGTGACCCTGGCTTTGTGACGTCACGGGGCCCGTCTGGTCGCTGCTGAATTCCCTTCAGCTTCTGCTCTGTAACGGCAGATCCTAGCTTCATACGGCTGATCAGATCCTAGCTTCATACAGCCGATCAGATCCTAGCTTCATACGGCTGATCAGATCCTAGCTTCATACGGCCGATCAGATCCTAGCTTCATACGGCAGATCAGATCCTAGCTTCATACGGCTGATCAGATCCTAGCTTCATACGGCCGATCAGATCCTAGCTTCATACGGCCGATCAGATCCTAGCTTCATACGGCCGATCAGATCCTAGCTTCATACGGCTGATCAGATCCTAGCTTCATACGGCTGATCAGATCCTAGCTTCATACGGCTGATCAGATCCTAGCTTCATATGGCTGATCAGATCCTAGCTTCATACGGCTGATCAGATCCTAACTTCATACGGCTGATCAGATCCTAGCTTCATACGGCTGATCAGATCCTAGCTTCATACGGCTGTGTGATAGCATTCATAATGATGCGTACAGCAGCAGAGAACTGTGGCCTATTTGTAGATGGCATGTGAAAACAAAACACAGCCTCTGACGTTCTACTGCATCTAATGATGAGTTAATCCTCCCGTGGTAGATTGACTAAGTATCAGTTTATCTCTCTGTCATTTCATACTTGGGTAAGAAAAGGCAGCTTTTTTCCCCCTCCATTTTTTTCAAACCGGACAGGACAAACGGGCCTTCTTGTTGAATGCAGGCATAAACAAATAGCAGTGAAGTGTTGCTGTGTGAAGCTGTGTGAAGCAGCAGAGGAACTGAACACAGCCTGGACATTCACCAGGTCAGCCAGAGGTGAGCGTTGGACTGGGAGCTCAAGCCTGAATTCTTTCAGTAGTTAGTTGTCAGGTGCCAGTGTTCTTTGTAGCGACTCTCTTTTTTTTGCACCCCCCCCCCCCCCCCCCCCCACACACACACACAAACACACACACACACTCTATCACTTTCTCTTCATCTCTGGCTCTCTCAGTAGTCAACGACTTCAGGGCAATGTTTAAGCAGGTTTCCTTTGGAGTAGGTTGTTAATCGCCTGTGGTTGCTGGAAATGTAGAAATTGCCACAGAGCTTAGGCTTGCTAATTTGTGTAGCATCTCTACTGAGGCTCAATGTGGTTTCTGCAGATCAGGTGAGGTGTTCTGTGTAGGACAGAGTGAGAGAGCATGGTGGTAGGTTTAGGTTTGGCCTCATTTCTCCTCTGTGCTCTATAAGCCAGATGTTCCCTCATGTTGGGTCCTGTCCCGGTGTGGAGAAACAGGCTGCATCGTTGCAGGTGAGAACCAGGCCTCCGGCGCTAACACAGCTCTCTTCCTACCTGCCTCCAGCAGGGCTCCTGGGGCCTGCTCTCTGGGGCTGTAGAGGCCTGTGGAGGGTTGCTCAGGGCTGGGGGATGAAACAGGAAGTGTCCCCTCTGTGCGGTGGTTCTCTCTTCTATTCTGTGCCAGAGCAGACTAGTTATTAGCAGGCCTGGGAGAGAGGCTCTGGCTCTTGTCCTCTCTCAGCAGCAGGGCCAGTTTGTAGGTGACACAGGCTGTGTTTATATTGGCGAGGATAGGGGGAGGGGAGGGGGGGGGGGGGGGGGGGGGGGGGGGGGGCACAGACACCAGTCCCATCACTTCCTTCCGTTCTTTAGCTTTTTTTATGAATCACCATTGTCATAACAACAGTCTGGACAGAAAATGACATGTAAATGGGTGAACGAAAGAGCCCTTATACAAAGACATTGTTCCAACATTATGTATAGAAACTCCAGATTTATAGACACAGTTAAAGCACCGCATCTGGTGTATCTCCTCTTCAATGTGAAGCACAGTGTAAAAGTGGTCTGACTGACTAGTCTAATCTCTGAGCTTGGTCTGCTCTGCCAAATCCCGCTATCTCTCCTCTCTCCTTCTCTGTGTAAGTCAGGTCACATTAAACCAGCCTGTGTGTTTTGACCCTGATCAGCAGAGAACACACTTTCTCACACTCCTCAGACCTCTGGTTTCCTCAGGACAATCCGGTGCATGTGTGTGTGCTGTAGAGGGAGTGTGTGTATGCGTGTGTGTGTGTGTGTGTGTATGTATGTGCACACCACCTGCAACCCCCTGTTTATCCCCCCAGTACTGTGGCTAGTGTCAGAAAGTGTACTTTGTCATGACGACCGGCTGTGTGGGCCTTCAACAGGAAGCCTGGCTGCACTGTTTCACAACCTCACTAGAAACAGGAACTATGTGAAGTCGAGTACCCGGCTACCCTTTACCACATCGCTCCATTCACTTCTGCCATGCCATGAGTACCAGCCTGCAGCCAGAGCAGGCACGAGGCGCAGGGAGGGGGATACTACCCTGTCACAAGAGGGCCCCTGGGACCCCCTAGAGTGGAAGAGGTATGGCGAACGTCTGTTTTGGGCACAGCTTGTGTCAGCGTGTTTAGCACTGGCGTGTGAGGGCATTTATATGCAAATGCTGAACAACCAATTGGGTGGCTAATTACACTGGGGCTATTGTGTCAGTGCCAGCCTGGTTGAGGAGAGGAGAGGCAGGGAGTTTTACTAACACGCCAGGCCTGGTCTGGACTTCCCCAGCTTGTTTACGCATTGTCTTTCCTTATTGCCCCCTCATTGACACTCCCCCTTTGTGTTGGAGGGGCTATTTCCCTTCATGCTGGCTCCTCCCCATGTGGTGTAGTGTAGAGTTAATGTACTAGATTAAAGAGGCAGTACACCAGCCCTGTTTATTCCCTCTTTTCATCCTTGCCTCCCATCCTGTTCATCCTTTTCTCTCCCAGCCCAGCCAGGTCACAGTCAGACAGGGAGGTATCAGCAGCCTGTTATCTCTCTCCCTCCTACGATGAAATGTTGTGCTAATTACTGGGGGTGTTATAAATGCATTTAGGTCAGGTTTTTAATGCCATGCAAATTTATGAGCAGACGGAAGCAAATATTAACTTGTAGAGCTACTGACAGTCATTGACTGGGGACAAAGGTACACCAATCTTAACTGACAAATGTCAGGGTTCCTCATTGTGCTCCGGTGTCGTCTCCCTGCGCTAGCTGTTGTCAGGGGTTGGTAGGCAGGAGGAGTAAGGACAGCAGGGGAGCTGGGAGCACACAGGCAGCAGAGGCTCCTACTAGAGGCCCAGGCTTCCTCGGGCCTACTGTCAATGCTTATGCACACTGTTACCATAGTCTATCTGTCCTTTATAGCATTGCTGCGTGTGTACTATCAGAGTAAACTCACACAAATAAAACTTAACTTGCAGATTCACTGTAGTTTTCATTTTTTTATTTAAAAAAATGTGCTTACATTTTTGAAACAGGTAAAGACCTTACACTGGGTTACCTTTTCCTGACCTACTCTACATCCCACAGTGTGTTTGTATGTCAGATGGGGGAGGTGAAAGACGGTACATTACAGACTCTGTGAACGCCACAGCACTGTGCTTTTGATGGTGTCTGTGTTGGCTGAGTGAAGCAGCATTGGGAGCTGTCAAGCCCTGATGACCCCACGCACTCTGGAATAAATATGATTGATGGCAGATTTTTTTATTTTATTTTAATTTCACCTTTATTTAACCAGGTAGGCCATTTGAAAACAAGTACTCATTTACAACTGCGACCTGGCCAAGATAAAGCAAAGCAGTTCGACACAAACAACAACACAGAGTTGCACATGGAATAAACAAACATACAGTCAATAATACAATAGAAAAAGTCTATATACAGTTTGTGCAAATGAGGTTGGATAAGGGAGGTAGGGCAATAAATAGGCCATAGGGGCGAAATAATTACAATATAGCAATTAAACACTGGACTGATAGATGTGCAGAAGATGAATGTGCAAGTAGAGATACTGGGGTGCAAAGCAGCAAAATAAATAACAGTATGGGGATGAGGTAGTTAAAAGGCCAGTGGAGTCAGGGACAGGACAGGGCGGGACAGGCCAGGGCCAGGAGCAGCGTGCCTCCTGGACACCCAGGACCAGGCTCAGCCGCCCAGCTGTCCTACGGTGTGACTCCACTGTGACAGCCAACCCACAGAATGAGCTGCCTTGTTGATGGAGACGTATCTCTCTCTCCCCTGCCTTCCCTCCCTCAGAAATGACAGCAGTGCTGTCGGTAATTACCATTGATAGAATTATGAAAGGGACTAGAGATGCAAACAGGCTACAGAGGGCGAGGTAGAAGGAGAGAGGGAAACCTTCCATTTTGAATAGAGTGGTAGTCCCAGGCATCATGACATGAGACAAAATGGGTTAGCAGCGTGGAGTTTGAGCCTGGCCAGATCCCCCGGTACTGAAGACAAAGGTTGACCTCCACAAAGTTGGAGCAGCTGTATGAGCTGTAGTTCTCTGCTGTTGTTTTCTGTCTCTCTCTGCTGGGCAGATGTACAGGTCATCCCTCTGTAGCCGTTTCTCCTGCAATTAAAAACAAATTACTAGTGGTGCCTCTTGTTATTCCAAATAAACAACTGTTGTGTGTGTGTATGTATATATGAGTCTGTGTGTGAGAGCGTGTGTATCTCACCACATTCTTGAATCTCTGCTGAATAAACAGCCATTTCAGACCGGGCCTGCTGCATTCCTGGGGAATAATTTGGCTTACGCTAAGACAAAGAAAGAAGGAGAGCTGAAGAGAGAGAGAGATCAGGTTTTGGTGTCGCTTTTTTCCCCGTTCTGCCACTTGGGTTTCGCCGCCAGGTTGCGTGGGTAGCCAGCACCTGTGGCCCTCACCACGCCAATTACACCCACCCATAAACACACACACACACACACACACACACACACACACACACACACACTGGGGGAGAACACACACACACACACACACACTGGGGGAGACTGATGGCTGCATCAAAGGGCGTGTATGAGGGAGCCAGGGCACTTCGTAGAAAGCAGCTGCTCCTCGTTGTCTCTCCCTCTCACCCCGGCCTGACAGCAGCTAGAAATATGAGGCCTCTCCGGACCTCTGGCCTGGGAAAAGAGGACGGCCTGACACACACATTCACGAAAGCTTTTGTCTCTGCACACACACACACACACACTAAGAACGCCTTTTGTCTATGCTCATTCACTCACACGGCCACAAATACAAATAGACTTAGAAGATGTTTCATTATAAGGCTACATACTCTCTCACACATACAAAAGCATTACATTCACACACGCTTCAATTCTCTTTATTACCCATTTAATGCCACTCTTTCATTTGCTGTTTTAGTCTATTTGTGGGCCTTTCCCCTTCCCTCTAGCTCTCCATCTGCCTTTCTCTCCACCTCTCCCCCAGCGTCTACAATTCAGTCTTTCTCTCAACTAGTCTATCCTTAACTTCCTCTGAGGTGCTTTTATTCCTCTCTGTCTTCCCCTTTTCTCCTGGCCTGTCTGTGCTTTCTCTCCTTGGCCCTGGCTCTCTCTCCGGTGTGTTCAGGCTCTGACAGAGAGGGTGAAAGGCATTCAGCTCCCTAATCCGGGCTCCCTCCATCAGGAATGCTAATGTGTGTGTGACCCGCCGGGCCCAGCAACATCTGCAGGAGCCTGTGCCGAGGGCCCCCCTCCACCCAGGCCCTTTGAGCCGCTCACTCGCTGCCATTATTTCATTGTTTCACTTCATGCCTGTGACTGGGCGGTGCAGGGCGGTTAACCCTCTGCTGCACAGCCCAGCCCAGTCCCATGCAGCCTAGTCCTGCTACTCACAGAGGAGGCAGAATGGTGCTGAGGAGGGGTGCAATCAGGGCCCTGGGAGGAACAACCCTTTCCCAAGACAGGGCTCCCTGCCTGCCCATCTGGACCCCCCCCCCCCCCCCATCCCCACACACACATACACACACTGCCCCCCCCCCCCCCCCACAACACACTGTTTACCCACACACATTCCACTACTCACTCACAGTGTGTGTGTGTGTGTGTGCGTGTGTGTGTTGAGGCAATCTGTTTAAGTGTACAGACTGCAAGCTCTCTGTCCATATAGCTAATGGTGAGTTAAGGCGTAATTGCAGGATTTATCCTCTGTGTCCCACTATTGGACGTCACATAATGGACAGACCTAGTCCATACGTCAGGCAGGGCAAACTTTTATTTGATAGGGTGAGATGTGATGGGTGGTGGGGGTGTTAGCCTATCAAATCCTTGTTATTACATTTTCACCCGCCCCCTTTGCCAGGTTTTTGAGTTGAAAGAAATTATTGTTTGGATTGTCTCTGTTTTCCAAAAGATGAATTAATGGTAAAGTGCAACTGACAAAGTGAATCTGCGTCAAGCCGCAGCGCTGCTGATTGAATTACACTTCTCCCCAGTCAGTCCCAGTCCTGGCCACATTCCTCCATATGCACTCCAACTCCACCATGCCATGGACAGACATATTAGATTTCTGCCTCTCCCTCTTCATCCATGTCCTCTCTATAGCCTCGATAGGTCTGTGATATGGGACCTGTCAGAGCCTGGCCCTGCTCTGCTCTCTGTCTAAGGAGAATCTCTGTGGGTCACAGACAGGTATGGATAATGTCTAGAACCCACAGCCTCTCTATTGGCCGGGGGCTGGGCTTGGAGCTACAGGCCCATGCAGGAGGCGGAACTCCCAGATTGGAGGCAAATGCAAATGTAGCGTCTAGTAACGAGCCTCACAAGATGGAGGGTGTAGAAATTACAGTGATAATTTAGAAGGAATTCATTCAAAATACTGACACTGTTGTTGAATCCGGCATAATTAAAGAGGGGAAGGAAAGTGAGTGTGGACGCCCTGATATGGACGCCCTGCGCCTGATTGAAATCATTTGAAATGTGGTGAGGGTTTAATGCAATATATGCAGCTGTGTCCAGGGAGGGGTGTGTGTGTGTGTGTGTGTGTGTGTGTGTGTGTGTGTGTGTGTGTGTGTGTGTGTGTGTGTCACCACTCCACGACTAGCTAGGCTGTTATGAAAGGTTATGTTTCATTTCAACCTCCCCATTTTGAGTTGGCCAGCCAATAGCAGGGAGGTGTTATGGTGAGGACACACCAACGCATCGTTCACGTTGGAGCTATTTTGGCCGTTTTTATCAAAGCCACGATTAATCATTACATTTGTGCAAAGCAGAGCTGCTGTTACCATGGGGACCCAAATGATCCCCACTGCTTTGCATATCAACAGAAAAGTTGCAGAGCGCTAGGTGGAGGCCTTAACTGCAACCTGCTTGGCTCTAAAGCGAGCTCCATGGAACAGGCCCTTCTCTCAGCCCCTCTCCTCCCCTCCTCTGACACTTAACAGGCCTGTTAGTGGGCAGAAATAAACAAAGCTCTCCCCCAATAATCAAGATGGTGCCTAATGACCACGGCTAGTTTAAAGCAGAGAGGACAAAACAAGTCATGAATGTGTTATTGCTCACAGTACTTAAGAAGTCTCATTTCCATTTGATTTATTTCCCTTTATATCAGATGTGTCTTTTGATTATGTTGTTCGGATGTGAAATACAAAGTTCATTTAATTTAGATCTTACATTTCTCAAAGGGATTTTTCAAATGAGCGAGTCGCCCAGATCTGTCCTTGTGCATGTTAATTCCTTCAGAAGTCAGTCTTGTGGTGTTCAGACGCCATTGGGGACTTTTCTTGCTCCCTACAATACAATAGGGGACTTTGAATAAATTGTGTATGTGCTCTCCTGTCTTCTGTATCCAGCTCAGACTAGGCTGTCCTCAGCCCCTATCAGTGCTCATTTACACCAGGGACCTGAAGAATGTCCTCCATTTTAGGATCAGACCACATGCCCTGACAGGCCTCCAGACACCTCCTCTACATTCACAACAACAGCAGCATCACACATTGTTATATACTGTTATCATGAACAGTCAACATGGATGCCACCTCTGGATAGTTTTAGTAGCTAGATGTCTATGCTGCGCCATCTTCCATATGGTTTTCTGCAGCACATGATATATGATTTCCTATGTAAATAAGTAACTAGGTTTGTAGCCTCTCATCCCAGGGTTTTCTTGGTGGTTTAAAAGGAATGGGCTCGATGCAGCCAAATTGGATCTGGGTATGTAAATAACACTCTGATGTTTAATGAGAAACAAAGTTGGCTAATTATAGCAGCTGGGAGAAAGACGAGGAGGACAGTGGGAAATGTTTCCATCACTCCCAGGGTCTATAGATTACTGCCTAATTGCCTAAATCGAATCAGACCGAGACATTAGCTAGCTAGCGAGGAGGACGCTGGGACTGAGAGAGAGATAGAGATGGAGAGGGAGGATGGCGTGATTGCACAGGCCCATGGGTGATTCTCAGGAAGGACAAGCTCTCATGGACTCTAGTATGGTCCAGCACAGAGCGTGACCCAAAGCTATTTGTTTCAGTGAGCACACCTTTCAATTGGCTATGTGATGACCTTTTTAGTGCCCCTCCCCATGACTCAGTGTTGTGGTTTTAGGCCTGATATGTCTCCCATGCTAGCCCAGTGTCAGTCCCTCCTGCCCCCCACCCCCCAGCTATTGACGTGGAGACGAGCATGGCACTATAATCTCCGCTGGCACGCCAGCCAGCTGCTGAGCTGATTCATACTCGCAGGCGGAAGTTTTTCAGCTGTAATTACATGTAATTCTGACGCATGTTTATGCTGGGCCCAGCCAGAGAACTTCTCTCCTAATGACTAAGTAGCACTTAACATTCCTCCTTAACATTTATCACCGCATAAATTTTTTACCTTTTTTATTTTTGTAGGTCAGAGTCTGCAACGTTTGATGGGAAAACAATGGTATTTATGTGATATTTACAGTTAGATGATTAGATGAACATGCCATGATGTCCTGTCTAACAGAGGGGATTTTGTGGAGGGTAGCATTGTGAAATGTGATCTTTTGAGGATAAACGTTGTGAACAGACAGTGTCTATAAATCCCAGCTTGTGTTTCCTCTCGTTTATTTCTGTGGATAAAGGAAGGAAGGAGGAGGAAAAGAACTTGTTTACTTTACCACAGTTAATTCCTCTAATTCCTCTAAATGGTGGTGTGCGAATAAAAAGGGTATTTCTGGCCATAGCAGCTAAATGTCTGTGCTGGTTGGTAGTGCAGTGCTCTGTCAGTAGTAGGCTGTACAGTGTGGGGGGAATAAGAAGAAGCCCCATTGGATCCCTTTCATCCTAGGAGTGCAGTGATATTGAGGTCAGCTGTCCAAAATGATCTCATGTTAAGGAATCTGCGAGTCAGCAGGGTCAGAGCAGAACCGCCATGACGACACTTTCTCCACGGTGATAACGCAGCCTGCCTGCCGTCCTTCCTCCCCCTCCACTTCCTTTTCATGGGAACAGAGAGACAGAGAGAGAGAGACAGAGACAGAGACTCAGCCTGCTCTGTGTCTGTACCCTTTCACAGGGACCACGGGGAACAGAGGAGCTAAAAGATGCTACCGCCTCTAATAATAATAATTAGTGATACACCGATATTACATTTTTGGCCGATACCGATATCCAATATTTTCCTTGCCAAAAAAAACGATACCGATAACCAATATTTTTAAATTTGAGTGTCCTTTTAAGCATTCTAGTAGAGTTAAATAGTTAACACATACACGGACGCAGCGGTCTAAGGCACTGCATCTCAGTGCAAGAGGCGTCACTACAGTCCCTGGTTCGAATCCAGGCTGTATCACATCCGGCCGTGATTGGGAGTCCCATAGGGCGGCGCACAATTGGCCCAGCATTGGCCGGGGTAGGCCGTAATTATAAATAAGAATTTGTTCTTAAAACTTCTTAGGGATAGCCCCATTTTTTACAATTTTTGCCTAAATGACATACCCAAATTTAACTGCCTGTAGTTCAGGCCCTGAAGCAAAGATATGCATATTCTTGGTACCATTTGAAAGGAAACACTTTGAAGTTTGTGGAAATGTGAATTGAATGTAGGAGAATATAACACAATAGATGGAAAAACCAACCGGTCTTTTTCTACCACCATCTTTGAAATGCAAGAGTAAAGTCATAGTCATAGCCGTCACTCTGGTTGTAATTCCGATAGTGTCCACAAGATGGCAGAAGTTTATGTGCAAATTTCAGATGGATAAATTTAAAAATTTGTCAACAGGAATACTTTTAGTGAGAAGTCCCCAAGTACATTTGGGCAAATCGTGAAGGGGACATTCACATTTATATTCCATTTTTCTGCAAGAATATCGTCAAATCTGTATACTTGGACTTTGATTTAGCTTTCCAAGTGTTAGTAGCCATATTATAAGTTAAACTTTTGCAAAACAACCAGTTTTCATAACTTCATAATATTCATAATAATATTACAACTTCATAATATTCTTATACTGTCACGTTCCTGACCTGTTTTCCTTGTTTTTGTATGTGTTTAGTTGGTCAGGGCGTGAGTTGGGGTGGGCATTCTATGTTAAGTGTTTCTATGTTGGGTTAAATGTGTTGCCTGATATGGTTCTCAATTAGAGGCAGGTGTTTGACGTTTCCTCTGATTGAGAACCATATTAAGGTAGGCTGTTCTCACTGTTTGTTTGTGGGTGATTGTTCCTGTGTCTGTGTCTGTTGCACCACACGGGACTGTTTCGTTTGTTCGTTCGTTTGGCTAGTCTTACCTGTTTGTGCGTTCTTCGTGTTTATGTAAGTTCTCAAGTTCAGGTCTGTCTACGTCGTTTTGTTGTTTTGTAATTTTCCAAGTGTTTTTCGTGTTCGTCTTGTCTTTAATAAATATCAATTATGTCTGCATACAACGCTGCGTTTTGGTCCGACCCTTACTCCTTCTCCTCATCCGAGGAGGAGGAATTAGACAGCCGTTACAGAATCACCCACCAACAAAGGACTAAGCGGCGTGGGAGAAAGCAACAGCGATCGCAGGATTCATGAACATGGGAGGAAATATTGGACGGTAAAGGTCCATGGGCACAGCCAGGAGAATATCGCCGCCCCAAAGCTGAGCTGGAGGCAGCGAAAGCAGAGAGGCGGCATTTTGAGGAGCTAGCCCGGAAGCAGGAGAAGGATCTGGGCTACACTACGTGGGAGGAAATCGACAGGTGGGCGATCGACCCAAGGAGAGTGCCGGAGCCCGCCTGGGATTCTCTGGCGCAGTGTGAGGAGGGATACCGGCGAATGGAGGCAGCACGACGACGCGGTAGGAAGCCTGTTAGTCAAGCCCAAAAATTTCTTGGGGGGGGGGGGGCTAAAGGGTAGTGTGGCGAAGTCAGGTAGGAGACCTGCGCCAACTTCCCGATCTTACCGTGGAGAGCGAGAGTACGGGCAGACACCGTGTTATGCGGTAGAGCGCACGGTGTCTCCTGTACGTGTGCATAGCCCGGTGCGGGTTATTCCACCTCCCCGCACTGGCAGGGCTAGATTGAGTATTGAGCCGGATGTCATGAAGCTGGCCCAACGCATCTGGCCACCAGTGCGTCTCCTCGGGCCGGCATACATGGCACCAGCCTTACGCATGGTGTCCCCGGTTCGCCTACATAGCCCAGTGCGGGTTATTCCACCTCCCCGCACTGGTCGGGCTACGGGGAGCATACAACCAGGTAAGGTTGGGCAGGCTCAGTGCTCAAGGGAGCCAGTACGCCTGCATGGTCCGGTATATCCGGCGCCACCTCCCCGCCCCAGCCCAGTACCACCAGTGCCTACACCACGCACCAGGCTTCCTGTGCGTCTCCAGAGCCCTGTTCCTCCTCCACGCACTAGCCCTATGGTGCGTGTCTTCAGCCCGGTACCACCAGTTCCGGCACCACGCACCAAGCCTCCTGTGCGTCTCCAGAGCCCTGTTCCTCCTCCACGCACTAGCCCTATGGTGCGTGTCTCCAGCCCATTACCACCAGTGCCTACACCACGCACCAAGCCTCCTGTGCGTCTCCAGAGTCCTGTGCGTCCTGTTGCTGCTCCCCGCACTAGCCTGAAGGTGCGTGTCCTTAGCCCGGTACCTCCAGTTCCGGCACCACGCACCAGGCCTACAGTGCGCCTCAGCTGGCCAGAGTCTGCCGTCTGCCCAGCGGCGCCTGAACTGCCCGTCTGCCCAACGGCGCCTGAACTGCCCGTCTGCCCAACGCCGTCTGAGCTGTCCGTCTGCCAAGCGCCGCCTGAACTGCCCGTCTGTCCTGAGCCTTCAAAGCCGCCCGTCTGTACTGAGCCTGCAAAGCCGCCCGTCTGTACTGAGCCTTCAGAGCCGCCCGTCTGTCCTGAGCCTTCAGAGCCGTCCGCCAGACAGGAGCCGCTAGAGCCGTCCGCCAGACAGGAGCCGCTAGAGCCGTCCGCCAGACAGGAGCCCCTAGAGCCTTCCGCCAGACAGGAGCCGCTAGACCCTTCCGCCAGACAGGAGCAGCCAGAGCCTTCCGCCAGACAGGAGCAGCCAGAGCCTTCCGCCAGACAGGAGCAGCCAGAGCCTTCCGCCAGACAGGAGCAGCCAGAGCCTTCCGCCAGACAGGAGCAGCCAGAGCCTTCCGCCAGCCATGAGCAGCCAGAGCCGCCAGCCAGCCATGAGCAGCCAGAGCCGCCAGCCAGCCATGAGCAGCCAGAGCCGCCAGCCAGCCATGAGCAGCCAGAGCCGTCAGCCAGCCATGAGCAGCCAGAGCCGTCAGCCAGCCATGAGCAGCCAGAGCCGTCAGCCAGCCATGAGCAGCCAGAGCCGTCAGCCAGCCATGAGCAGCCAGAGCCGTCAGCCAGCCATGAGCAGCCCCTCAGTCCGGAGCTGCGCCTCATTCCGGTGTTGCCCCTTAGTCCGGTGCTGCCCGTTAATCCAGTGGGGTTAATTTGGAGGGTGGCCATTTGGAGGAGGCTACGGAAGCGGGGTTTGACTATGGTGGGGTGGGGACCACGTCCGGAGCCGCCACCGTGGACAGATGCCCACCCAGACCCTCCCCTAGACTTTAGGTGGTGCGCCCGGAGTTCGCACCTTGAGGGGGGGTTCTGTCACGTTCCTGACCTGTTTTCCTTGTTTTTGTATGTGTTTAGTTGGTCAGGGCGTGAGTTGGGGTGGGCATTCTATGTTAAGTGTTTCTATGTTGGGTTAAATGTGTTGCCTGATATGGTTCTCAATTAGAGGCAGGTGTTTGACGTTTCCTCTGATTGAGAACCATATTAAGGTAGGCTGTTCTCACTGTTTGTTTGTGGGTGATTGTTCCTGTGTCTGTGTCTGTTGCACCACACGGGACTGTTTCGTTTGTTCGTTCGTTTGGCTAGTCTTACCTGTTCGTGCGTTCTTCGTGTTTATGTAAGTTCTCAAGTTCAGGTCTGTCTACGTCGTTTTGTTGTTTTGTAATTTTCCAAGTGTTTTTCGTGTTCGTCTTGTCTTTAATAAATATCAATTATGTCTGCATACAACGCTGCGTTTTGGTCCGACCCTTACTCCTTCTCCTCATCCGAGGAGGAATTAGACAGCCGTTACATATACGTTGTGTTCAAAAGGAAAAGGCATGCTGTCGCAAAAGGTTAGCGCCTACATTTTGCGACCAAGTCGGAGTTTCTGGATACTCCCGTAAAGCCCAGCTCATTGGCTTTCTAGCTAGCTTTGTTTGACCACGATTGGTGCTTATTTGACAAAGATACAGTCCTTCAAGGGATGGCCACCCGCGTCATCGGCGTGCCATGAAGGCGTCGCTCTCTGATCAGATATGGTGTCTTATAGGATATACTACACCCCTAATGAAATAGTGAAGTCTTGTTACCTTCTAGGATCTCTGAGGAATAGAGACAAACGTGATTTGACTCATTCAAACAACGTTTAGGGTGAGATTTTCACCGATTCCTTCTTTGCAAATTCAATGAGTGGAAATAGAAAATCAATCGTGCGTGCTATTTGAACCGTTTTAGGATATGAAAAAGGATTTTATCGAACAAAATGAGACTTCATGTTATCTCTGGGACCCTTTGTATGATAAATCAGAGCAAGATTTCAGAATGTAAGTACACATTTCACCTTCAGAGGTGATTTTTTTTTTTTTTTGTTAGGAGCTCTCCTCAAACAATAGCATGGCATTTTTTCGCAGTAATAGCTACTGTAAATTGGACAGTGCAGTTAAATTAACAAGAATTTAAACTTTCAGCCAATATAAGACACTTATATATACTGACATTTGTGCTTTCTCTAAAATCTGCAATCTTGACATAACGCGCTGCATGATTTACAACTGTCCCATTAATGGGACACCGATCCCTGACTTGCCTAGTTAAATAAAGGTTACACACACCACACTGACCAATAATGTATTTTGTTGGCATTTACGTATGTCCCCATTACCAGTAAAACTTAATCAAAACCTATTTCTTTCACTTACTTGCTGTGCTATTTCGTTGTTCGTTTGTTCAGTCGTTTCATTCTCAACCAGGATTTCTATGGAACGCCGTTTGGGTCATTGCGTGTCAGAAAATATACTATTTAACACGATTTGACGTGTCAAATAACACTATTTGACGTGTCAATTAAGCTTGTTGACCAATCAGGACCTAAACATGACTGCATGTCACATAATAATTTAACACGTTCATACGTTTTTTACATAGTTATTACACATTGATTACACTTTCACTCGTATTTCATGTCACAACGATTCATCGATACGTATGCTATGAAGCTGGTAAAGTTGTCTCGCGCACCTACAGTGCTGGTCATAAAAAAAGCTAGCTAGCTCATGGATGCAAACACTGTTCTTCCCCAAAAACATACCAAAACGACATAATCAGTTTCAGTAGCTATAGTTAGCCAGCTAACTATATAGCTAGGTGTCATCATCTAAAATAACCCTAATTTATAAGACAGTTCTTATTTGATTAATGGTTGTCGGACCCAACCATGTGAAGCTAGCCACAACAAGGATTAGCCACAACAGTGGACTTTGCGGTTAGCCTTCAAAGTAAAAGTGTGGCATAGTTCTACTGTTTGTATTAATTTGCATCACTGTCAATTACACACTTTTATTTTGAAGGTAAACAGCAAATTCCACTATTGTGCCTAATCCTTATTGTGGCTAGCTTCACAACACATAACCCGGTCCAGATGAAGCTAGCTGGCTGCTTATAACGTTAGCTTTGGGCAACAGGGTTAAGTAGCTGGCTAGCTATTTATTTTCATGAACTGAAGTTCAATTTCAATAGGCGAACAATAAGTGGCAACCTGGCTAATACTTACTCACAAGGATTCCTAAATCATTGCTAAGAATAATGAAAATGACTGCCGTTTCTACTGGTCATTGTTTTCAGGCTGGTTGTATTGGTGCTTGCTCGGTACCAAGCTAAAGCTAGCTACCCCAGAAGTTGTGGTCGAACAAATTATGCTTTATTACCAACGCGGTATTGAAAACACATCGTTCGTGGCCGGTGTTTGCTTGTTTGCAGACTTTTTTTGTACAGCTTTGACAGTGCTACTGTATAATTTTTGACATGCAAAGACCCAAACGGCGTTCCATAGTATGTATGTTGTGAAGCTAATAGCAGTGGCACTATTACTGTGTAACTCCGGTAGGGCAACATCTGAAAAATAGAGCACTAGGTAGTGTGTACCGGCACTCGACCTGTCTGCGAATGCTAACCTCACCCACGACATAGAATGGTTGATTGTCAAGGGCAATGAATTCCATTATCTTGGCTTTAATGGATTTCGTCTTTGAGTTATCTCGCTGAAATGTTCTTACTCTTTCAAATGACTGCTCGACTTGTTGACTGCTCGATTTAGGGTAAGGGGTAGGGTAGGGGTTTAGGGTAAGGGGTAGAGTAAGGGTTTAGGGTAAGGGGTAGGTACTGCTCAGTATGGTGAAGAGAGGAGTGTCTCTAACTCATGTCTCTCTCCCAGTCCTATCTGAGGGTGGGGTCAGAAATCAGGTGGAGCTTTTCCCTGTTTAGATTAATGAGATCTTTACAGTTCTGACTGACTATCTCCAGCTGCATGGACCCCCCCCCCCCCCCCCCCTTAATTTTAAACAAACATCTGAACTGCTGAAAATAGCCGACGGGCCGTTTCCTGGATGTCATGGTGGTGCTAACTGGTGCCTGAACAATCCTTCCCTCTGTTTCCGAGGCGGAATGCGATATCCGAGGCATGGTGTAGGAACTGCATTCAGGACTTCACAGTGCGGGGAGACCCGACTCCAGCAGATTTATCTTTAACAGTTCCGTTGGGAAAGCAGGGACTGTAAACAGATAATGGCGCTCAAGCAGAATGGACCGGAAGTGGGAGGTCTCGTTAGTCCAGACCTTTAGCTGGGGCCCGCTGGGTGCCAATCTTAGGAAAGTTGTGTGGGAGTTAGTTAGTGGGTGTTTTTTGCTTTAATGTCACTGTTCAAATAGGATTCCAATGGAGAGCACTGTACACAATTAGCTGAACTGGACAGTGCCAACAGTTGGCTTTTTAGCTGCCACTAGTAATACTGTCAAAACCGATTGAGTAGTTGCTTTCATAATGTGGGAGAATATCCAGTTCATACGTCAATGTTCACTAGGATGTAGTGACTATGTCTGCAGTGAAATGCCCCTGATATTTTTTTTCTAGCCTAAAATATTCCTTTAGTCACACTGCCCCCCTCACTCTATCTTTTTCTCTCTCTTACACACACACACACACACACACACACACACACACACACACACACACACACACACACACGTGTCTATAATTTATGGCTGCCGGGTCCTTGATCAATTGATAGCAGGGAATCCTTTGGTAAATAGAGTTTTAGACACATTGCCAATAGACCTGGGCTATTGATTGGAGTGTAAATTAAAAACTTAATCAGGTCTCTGAGATAAGATTTACCTCCGCCCCAAGCAAATTACAGGGCTGACTGGGAGACAGGGAGTCAGGTAGTCAGGCAAAGAGCACTGTCCCCTCAGAGGGTGCCAGAGCTGGGGACAAACAGCCAGGCTGCAGACTCCCCTCTGATGCTCCTCCCTCCCGCTGCCTATTGAACCAAGTTCAAGTCTTTCTCTTGATCTCCTTCCGTGGCACATTCATCTCTCCCTTCCTCCTCCCTTCTTCCATGACTGTTGACACCAGGGTATCTTTAGCATGCTGGAATAATGAATGTACATTTCACTGCCAGTGTTTTCTGAAGATAGAAAACGACTTAGAGAAATACAATCAATGTTTTTCTGGTTAGCAGTCGTTGCCTCTCTTTCCAAATTCCCTTTCTAAAACACCCATTTCCTGTCTTAGATTAAATATGTAAATCATTAAACCAGGCTTTATTTCTTCAATAATGTTCTCATCTTGATGAGGTCATTTTACACCACAGTAAATTAATGCACCTTCATACACGCTACCAGCCCACCCATACACACATGCTGTGTGTGGTCTATATTTTATATGTATTAAGACAATCCTTTGGATTGCACATTAATTAAATAATAGACTTTTACAGTAATTGCTGAGGGAAATGTTCTCTCTCTACCTGCCTTCATTATTAATATTGGGAAATGGGTATATATTCAAAATATCTCCCTAGGTATCATTTCATCTGGGGAAAGAATGAGAGCGCTCTAGTCCTTTTTTGACCCCAGACAGAGAAAGGAGGAGTGTGACTGTTCAGAGCAGGCATCACAGATAAGACACGTTCACTAAGGAGACGTGGATCAAGATTTGCAGATCTTTTTTTCATTCATTAAAACATACATTTTTCTCTGTGATTAGTTCCAGTATGAGCCTCCTCTCCTGATGATGGGCATCATATACGTCAGCCAGTAGAATGATATTAAACCTGAGAGAGAGAGCGCTGATATAGAGACCCACTCGCTTAAAAGGCCACCGGTGTCCATCAGCAGGCAACCAACAAATATACAGAGGGATGGAACCTGGCATGAAGGAAGTGCAGGAAAAGGGCGAGGAAGAGGCTCAAAGTGACGGTGTCTCAGGTGCCCATCACACCTACACAGATCTGTTCTGTTAGTGCAGTGTGCATAGTGTGGTGTGAATGGTTTAGTGATAGAGGTCCTATAAGAGCCAAAATGGAGTCTGGGTAGATATTGGTGGAGTTGTCGTGGCCACCCTCTCTCTCCTCTCTAGCGCTGGGTAAAGGAGGAGGCTGAGGGAGTCAGTAATAGGCTCCTTGTCTGATAAGCCCTGAAAATACTCGTTTAGTTAGTGAAAGTGCAGAGGGATCCTGGCCTGATAAACCCGCTGTTTCCCTCTGTAATACCCAACAGCTAAAATCAATAGGCGGGATAATTCTGCCGCTAGTCTCCGGTCTCCTTTATCTTCAGCTTTCCTCAACCTGTGTACATGGAGGGTAGGGGTTAGCTAGTGTGTGCTTGGATGTATGGGTGTGCCCGTGTCTATCCGTTTATAGTGGGTTATGGTGGTGGCATTGATGTCATTAGTCCACTAACAACCAATATTGGCCTCGTTCCATTGACTTTAAATGGTCTATATCTCTGTCTTTCCCTCTTCTATGTGTTTTAAGGCCTTACTAAAGTGTGCTAGTTTCCCCTCCTCTCCGCACTCTGTTTCCCATACGCCTCTGGAGAAGTGCCAACTGGCCAGCCACAGACTAGGAGGGTAAGGTGGGGGGTAAGGGGTTGATGAGCTGTGTCTAGCTTCCTGGGGAGGGTGCAGCGGGAGCTGGGAACAGCTCTCAGGTCAGGTGAAGGGGTGTGTACATCTGAGAGGAGGAAGTCCCTGTCAGCACTTTTTCCAATCGAGTAAGAACCCTGTGCTCTCTGTCAACACAGGGTCAGTGCCCCGACACAGGTGTTGGTTTGTGCTCTCACACAGTCAGTGCACAGTCAGAGCCTCACACACACACACAGACAGGTAGGAGAGGAGATCATTAAGATGGGAGATAGTTACAGGTCAGGACCTGGGTGTTGGAGGGGTCAAGGTGAGGACCTGCCATATGGTCAGTAGTGCTTAGTCACTACACGTAGGGATGCCAAGCCAGGTGAGTGTGTAGTATTCAGCCCTCAGATATTGGGTAGTATAGTCCTCCACTCCCAGAACCAATATGGCCGATCATCTCACCTCCCCATTCCCCCCACCCTCCATAGGGCTGTGTTATCACCCTCTGTCATTCTCTCTCTCTTTCTCTCTCTCTGAGTTAGTTTCAGTGTAATCTCTATGTCCGTCAGACTGGGAGGGTAAAATATGGCCCCAGGTATTAGCAGGCAGGGAGGTTAACCCGTGACACTGTTACCCAAAGTGCAGTGTATTAAAAAGCAGTCAGGGCCCCAGATCACAGTATATCACAGGGGAAAGGCAGCGATAAGGCCTGCCTGCCCACCCGCAGATCAATGAAGGTTACTGACATCATATCACAAAGTGAAAGTGAGTGCTGCACCCCCAGCTATTTATCAGCTGTGAATCAGATGGGGTGGAGGTGTGGGAGAGAGGGGGGTAGAGACAGGACAACACTCTCCGCTGCTGGGGGCTCAGTCCCCTCCGCTCCTCTCCTCCCTCATTCCTGCTTCCTCCCACGTCTGTGGCTGGATGCTGTGGCTCCCTGATGGCGGAGAGATGGAGAGAGGGATGGATGGATGGCGAGAGGGATAGAGGGAGAGATGGCTGAATGACCCAGATGGAGCCAGAGGGATTGACATTGACGGCTTCCTCTGATACCTCAGCATGGCCAAGCTGTGCACTGAAATGATTTCCCTCTTTCTCTCTCGCCATTTCTCTCCCTCCCCTACTGTGTCAATATAAGTCGTTCTGTTTGGGGTTTGGATAGATATTTCCAAGGCCCTTATTTAGCTATCGAATGACTGAATTTTTAATAGAGTATTTTGATCATTGCTGTAGATATTGAGCTGAGGTCCCTGTAATCTCACACCACCTGAGGCGGCAACACAACTATGGAACTTATTTTGTTATGGAGTAGGATGTCACGAGAGGGGGTTTTACAGGATCTATTTGCCGAGTCTATATGATCAGATAGATTGGTGACCTGGGACCCTGGGCCTCTTTACCCTTCATCTCTGACCCTCTTCTCTGTATGTGTCTTGGTCTCCCATGTCCTCTGCTTGATTTATATACTAGGAGATTACATTAGCATAAAGTCCCCCTTCCTCACACACACTCCCTCACCTTTTACTGTGTGAGAGTGTGTGTGTGTGTGTGTGTGTGTGTGTGTGTGTGTGTGTGTGTGTGTGTGTGTGTGTGTGTGTGTGTGTGTGTGTGTGTGTGTGTGTGTGTGTGTGTGTGTGTGTGTGTGTGTGTGTCTGGTATTGAACCATTCCATTGTGTGTGTGTTTGTGTGTGTGTGTGTGTGTGTGTGTGTGTGTGTGTGTGTGTGTGTGTGTGTGTGTGTGTGTGTGTGTGTGTGTGTGTGTGTGTGTCTGCATGCGTTCATGCTTACAAGTAGTGTATGAGTTCCATTTATCAGCTGCCTGGGGCACAATGTGGAGGATTTCCCCCAATGGGTTAGTGTGTAACTGCTCTGTCAATACATGCTTGTCAAGGCTGGGGAAAGCGCAGGGAAAAAAGGCCCCTCACTCCAACGCACTGAAGCCACTTATTGAGCAGCCAATAGCTATTTACCTCCTGACAGAGGCAGGTTGAGAGGGGCCCAGCCTGGACAGGGAGATTCGGCAGCTCAGTCCCTGCTCTCAGGGCCTCTTTGCTGGGACAGCCTGCTCTGAAACAGGCCCGTTCAGGCCCAGGAACCAGAACCAGTGGCCCAGGACCTCTTCAGAGCGGAGGAAGAGAAGGAGGAGGGGTGTGTGTTGGATTGTTAGTGTGAAGCAGGTTGTCTCCTCAGTCTTAGCTCCTGGTCTTTGCAGGCCCTGGCTTTGTCTCCAGCCTGCTGCTGTAAAGCCCTGCTTCCTCTCTGGAATCTCTATGTTGACAGAGAGCATCTGGGCTCTGGGAGAGCTTCCAGCCCGCTGGTCCTCCAGTCTCCACACACTACTGCTTCCAGTTTGGAGTTCCCCTCGAGGTACTCCTCACTCCCTGGGCTTGATTCTGATGTCTGTTGGCCTGTGTCTGCACCCTATGCCCCCCCCCCCCCCTCCTCCCTCCTTCTATCCATCCAGACACCTAAAGCTGGCGCTTTTTATCAATGGGTGTTTTGATGGGTGTTTCTTTTAAGCTCCCCTACTTTGATTCGACAAAGAAAAGAATGTTGTCAAGGAGTTGTTCTTCTCCTCCTCTCCTTTTGTTTTCGTAGAACTTCTCGCTCTGGTGAAATTCCCCCTCTTTTGTGGGCTGTGTGGATCTGTGTAGCTCGGCGCTGGGGTTTGGGCTGCCTGTCAGGACACGTTGTGTGTACCTGAGTTACACGGGGAGAGTTAACCCCTGCCATGCCACAGTACACTGAGGCTGACTCCTCCTGTCACCCTCCTAACACACAGGCAGACAACCCCATAGCAGAGAGCTGGAGCAGGATACAAAAAAAAATAATCAAGGAACATAATTACCCCAGCTGCAGAGGTTCCCTCTCCCTGCCAAATCCATAATGTATTTTATGTTTATTAAGTTGAAATGAGACGATAATTCCACACAAAAAAAGTCATGCTAGAGCAGCATCTTAAGATGGCCCGCTGTTAAAGAACAGCTGTCCAAACACAGAGAGGGGGAAAAGAACAAGAAAAACACATTATATAAACGTTTGACAACAGTTGCTCTGTAATCTGGTATTACTTCCACAAGCAAAGGAGAGGCCGGAGTCGGGCCAAAGTGAACTTGGATACTGTTGTGTCAGGAGGGAGCCGAATGCTTTCTAGAGGTTAGCCCAAGATGTGAGGGGCTACAGACTCATCTTAATCCAGGAGGCTTGTGCTTAATCGCTTTTGATGTGCATGTGAACACAAGCAGGTTCAGAATTCCAGCCCTCGCCATGTCAAGTTCAGAGGGCTAGGACCAGGCTGGGGAGGGGAGGGGGCTAGGGGAGGGTTATATGTCCAGACTGAATCACATCCGGCTGTGATTGGGAGTCCCATAGGGCGGCGCACAACTGGCCCAGTGTCGTCCGGGTTTGGCTGGGGAAGGCCGTCATTGTAAATAAGAATTTGTTCTTAACTGACTTGCCTAGTTAAATAAAGGTTCAATAAAAAATAAAAAACATATTAGGAGGGGTTGATGAGAGACAGTGGGAGTGGCTTCAGCTTACACTAATTGGCTGGCAGGCTTGTCTATACTGCCTGGGGCAAGAGGAGTCCCCCCCAATGTCTCCCTCCGTCTCCTGACCCTCCCGTGTCCTAGATCATGGGAAGGTGATGGTGTGTACAGTATGTCAGTATGTGAGCTTGCAGGTTTTAATTTAATATTTTTTCAAATGTTGTATATTTTTTTACCCCTTTTTCTCCCCAATTTTGTGGAATCCAATTGGTAGTTACAGTCTTGTCCCATCACTGCAACTCCCGTACAGATTCGGGACAGGCGAAGGTCGACAGCCATGCGCCCCCCGAATCACAACCCAGCCAAGCCGCACTGCTTCTTGACACAGCGCTCGATAAATCCGGAAGCCAGCCACACCAATGTGTCGGCAGAAACACCATACACCTGGCGACCGTGTCAGCGTGCACTGCACCTGGCCCGCCACAGGAGTTGCTAGTGCGCGATGGGACAAGAACATCCCTGCCATCCAAACCCTCCCCTAACCCAGACGACGCTGGGCCAATTGTGCGCCGCACCTTGGTCTCCTGGTCGCGGCCGGCTGCGACAGAACCTGGTCTCGAACTGTGATGCAGTGCCTTAGACCATTGCGCCACTCATGAGGCCCCTGAGCTGCCAGGTTTTTAAGGGGAATTGCAGTGAAAGAGAGATGTGAAGTGAAGAGAATGGTCTGTCTCCTGGGCCTGTCGTGGCCGTGGGGGACATCATACCATTCTCCTGTAGCTGTGTCTAGTCTAAGCCCAGTCTGTCTGTTAGAAACTCCTGTACTCAGTATAGGACTGTAGTCTGGCGTACAGGCCTCCTCCATGGAGCAGGATCACCATCTGCCTCTCGTTGTCTAGTTCTGTGGTTAGGACCTTGCTGTTGTGGACGTGTAAAAGAGGCTGACCAGAGACTTGCTGTCCAGCCCATTGCAGACTCAGGAGGTTGGTGGGTTGGCTCGGAGGGATTGGCCAGTCCTGTGCAGACTCGGGAGGTTGGTGGGTTGGCTCGGAGGGATTGGCCAGTCCTGTGCAGACTTGGGAGGTTGGTGGGTTGGCTCGGAGGGATTGGCCAGTCCTGTGCAGCCAGGCACTTTTCAAGAGTGACTGAGCACAAAGATAGAGGGAGGGAGGGAGGAGAGGGGGGAGGTAGGCTTGGAGAGAGAGAGAGAGAGCGCGCGAGAGAGAGAGAGAGAGAGAGAGAGAGAGAGAGAGAGAGAGAGAGAGCGAGAGAGAGAGGAGTGTGGGGAGAAAGAAGGGGGAAAGGATTAACAAGTAAGGAGAAGCCATGACTTGGCAAGGGTGATTGTAGTACACACACACACACACACACACACACACACACACACCTCCTCTGGGTTGGCATATAGACATGCAGGCTATGCCAGTGCAGGGCTGAGGCGTATGGATCACGCGTGCGCTCCTTCCTCTGTCTTCCCAGTCAGCGTGCCGTGGAGCGGCTTCAGGTGCGGTTACCGTTGGCAGCAGATCTCCAGGCCTAGAGCAATAAACAGGGGAGTAGGCAGGAGGCCAGATGCAACTCTACAAACTTTTAACCTCTCCCTCAACTAATCCCTCCCTACACTAGCAACTCTCTCTTGTTCTTTCTTCTTATTCTCTCTCCTTCATCCCCGCTCTTAATTTCTCCTCCCACACCCTCCTCTCCTTCTCTCTCCCTCTCTCTCTCCCCTAGTCCCCCTCTCCTTTTAAGTGAAGTCAGTGAGCTGACCTTTAAATAAGGGCTGGAACACTACAGCTGTTACCAACTTCAAAAGGCCGCTCGTTCAGACTGGAGCCCGAACGGGGGTGATGGGGGGGGGGGGGGGATAATGTGCCTATTAAAACTTACTTAAAGCCCCTTTTACTCCTGTGGCTCTCTGGGCCTAGCTAGTCTGACTACGGACAGGCCAGCCATGTCTCCCCTTCAGCCCAGCCCAGCCATGTCTAGCAGAAGAAAGAGAGACAACACAAAGATACTGTTCACATTGTTCACTCTCTCTCTCTCTCTCTCTCTCTCTCTCTCTCTCCAATGTATGTGATCTTCCCACGATGCAGTGCTCTAACAGAGAGGTCACCTCAGAGACGCCTTCGCGCCCACTGGTTGTGTTTCATCAGCAGGTCACTTCACTGCTCTGCAAATGGGGCCTCACACATAACTGATTATACACTACTGATTAGCTCACTGCTCGCACCATAGTAAAGCCCTTTGTAGGTGATAAAAAATATTTCACTTGGAATTCATTTTGCCCCCAGATTCCATGGAAAAGGTTTTGCACCGTCCATCTCCATGGAACATATCGTCGAGCTGCTGAGAACAGAAACAGCCAGGTCTGAATCACATCTGAATCACCTTCAACTCTGATATTTCTGGAGCCTGAAAAAATAGTTCCCCATTTCATCCAAACACATCCAATACTTCTCCATTATATAAAGACATGAGTCCAGTTACAAACTTTATGGCATTTTTACTACTCTATCCTCCCCCTCCTCCCTCTTCTCTCTCTTTCTCTCCCTTGGAGAGCTGAGCAGCCCCCAGTGGACTGCATGGTCTTCTCTTCTTTAATATGAACGCCAAGCCATATCAGAGCCCTCCTTCCCCTCCCTTCGACTGGGCTTCATCACGCATGGGGAACGTAGTAAAGTAAACTATGAGAGAGGGGCCTATAACTCGCACACTGCGGCCTTATTTCTGTAGATGAGCTACGGCTCCAATCAGAGAGGCCCATTCTGGGATGCACATTTTCACTCCGACTAAAACACTTAAAAGTCAGCAGCACAGAGAAGAAAGAAACGGCAAACTTTAAAGGCATGTTATGCACACAGTCTGTCTGTGGAGAGTTTAAACTGAGAGCAAGTTCTTTCTGCCCCCCCCCCCCCCCCCCCCTTCGCCCCTCTTGGCGTTCTCAGAACACGAGCAGCTGATATAAATATAAGTAACAAAACAAGACCAGGGGACAGCAGAGGTGGAACTGCTCAATGAATTCATTTTGCACCCAAATTAGTAGAAACCCACTCTGTTGTGGACGTGTGAAGCTTATTGTTTGAATAAGGGCTGATTTTTGCAGAGATTTAATGCTGGTATAAATAGGAATAGACTGCTTCTTGTGCAATTTAGGAGAGTCGTGTAACATTCATCTAGGACAATAACTCATACCTATGCTACTACTCTTTTAGTTAACCACATGCTTTGAGCCTAGCTTGATTTAGACAATAGTAGGTAGTTAGTCATTATAATGTGTCCATTTTGTCACCTATTTCCACTTAACCTTGTTTCAGAGGCGGTAGGTAGCCTAGTGATTAGAGTGTTGGACAAGATCGAATCCCTGAGCTGACAAGGTAAAAATCTGTTGTTCTGCCCCTGAACAAGGCAGTTAACCCACTGTTCCTAGGCCGTCATTGAAAATAAGAATTTGAGGGCCTCCCGGGTGGTCTAAGGCACTGCATCGCAGTGCTAGCTGTGCCACCAGAGACTCTGGGTTCGAGCCCAGGCTCTGTCGCAGCCGGCCGCGACCGGGAGGTCCATGGGGCGACGCACAATTGGCCTAGCGTCGTCCGGGTTTGGGAGGGTTTGGCCGGTAAGGATATCCTTGTCTCATCGCGCACTAGCGACTCCTGTGGCGGGCCGGGCACAGTGCACGCTGACCAGGTCGCTAGGTGTACGGTGTTTCCTCCGACACATTGGTGTGGCTGGCTTCCGGGTTGGATACGCGCTGTGTTAAGAAGCAGTGCGGCTTGGTTGGGTTGTGTTTCGGAGGACGCATGGCTCTTGACCTTCGTCTCTCCCGAGCCCGTACGGGAGTTGTAGCGATGAGGCAAGACAGTAATTACTAACAATTGGATACCATGAAAAAGGGGTTAAAAAAATGTATTTAAAAAAAATAAAACATTTTTAGAATTTGTTCTTAACTAGTTAAATATAGGTAAAAAGGTTAAAAAAGGTTAAAAAAAGGTTTAAAAAACCATTCTTTTTTTTTTAAGGTGTACTAGTATTTAGGTATGTATGTCCCGTTTATGCGTGCATATTTATGTCACACCAATAATTATTCGCCACAGTAAGGTTCTGTCGTCTCTCTGGTCCACGCTAAGCTGTCATTATGAACATGGCTGTCCAGCCTCCTCCCTGTCTCTCTGACTCTGTGCTGCTGACACTGTCTTCCTCAGCTCTCAATGCTTAATTACAGATCTCACAATGATGATGTCATGGCTGTGGTGTCTCCTGACACTCTCGAGCCCATGGACAGGGCTGGTCTGGGTTGTCCCCTTCCATAGCCTCTGTAGGTTTACCCTTGACTCTCCCCTCCTTTGTCTCACCCCTATCCCTCCTCTAACTGCCCTACAGGGCCTCTTGTATCAGACTCATTGTCTTACGACTGGTATCCTTCTATAGCATCTCCCCCTTCTATACCTTTACCCCTTCTACCCAATCTCTCGTACCCCAGGTGTCCCCCTCTCTCTCCTAGTGTTCCTCATGCCCCCCCCCCCCCCCCTAATGTTTAGTGTGCGCCTGGGATCCTATGTGATTATTTGTTCTGTGGACGTGGTTATTTAACTACCCTGCTGAACAAGTAGATAAGGAGCTCTACAACTGTTTTGACAAGAATGGACTTGTGCCAAAAAAAGAGGGAGAAAAAGGTGTGTGTGTCTCTCGGTCTTGTTAACCGCATCATTTCCCACCATCCTCTCTGAGTTTGGAATGTTTACAGGTTACACATTGTTGAGATGTAAATGTATATAAAATGGCAAGGAAAGTTGTTGATTTCTTCTTGTTGGTGGAAGTGTTTGAATTGTGTCGTCGAACCAGACGGTGTGAGGAAGAGGTAGACTGCATTCCTGGGTGACTGAACAGTGCTAAGAAACGGATGTATACAGGCACTTTAATTCCTCCCGCAACACCTGAGAGGTGAGGTAGATGGCTGACTGCAGGCCAAGAGAATGTTGATTACAAATCTGTGTGGATGTGATGTCTCCTGCTGCACTCTTCCACCTGGGGAATGTGTTACCTAATGGGCCACCAAACTGCCCCAAGACCACATCTCTTATCCTAGATATTAGATGACCCTGCTGGAAAAGAAAAGCGCAAAAAAAGAGGAATCCATCACGAGGAATAAGACCTGTGTAGAAAAACAGGATTGAAGCCTTTTTTATTTTTCTGGGGAAAATAATGGTTGGTAATGTTATCTTGTTCACAGTTACAAGAATCCTGCGCACCGAGGCTATGGGTTTCGAGTTTCTAATATGTATATAAAGTTTCACTGCACAATGGATCTTTTGTGTAGTGCAAACTGAACCCCCCCCCCCCCCCCCCCCCGTCCTCTTGTAAAATAAATGCATTCATGTGCTTGTGGGGCTGCGAGGACTCAGGTTTCTGCTATCTTTGTGTTCCGTGTCGTCACTCGCCCCCACATCTCGCACAGGCAGGCGCTCTGCCAATGCCGCTTCCAGCCACGGATTAGGGAGAATCCGGGAAACAACGGGGTCCTGACAAAACGGCAGCATGACAGGTAACCGAAGTTGCACAGGGGAGAGAGGAGGCAGATGATAATTACAGAGCTTTTTGTTTTCTGGGCACTTTTAGCTGGCTACTTAAGTGCCTGATCCCAAATCTGTGCCTTGTAATTACAGTAGTGGGCCCCATTAGGGCAGAGGTCTTGGGGGGGATTATGCTCCTTCTCTTCTTTCCTTTGTGTGTGTCTATATGGGTTTGAGAGAGAGTGTGTAGTGTAGTGTGTGAATGCAGGCACATTTGTGTCCGTGGTGTCATTGTGGTGTCTATCTAGCTCGCTGGTCAGGCTCCAAGCTTCCACTCACAGTGATACAGTCTATTCACTTCCTGGTCATGATGAGGCTGTGTAGCTCTGCTCTGAGCATGTGTGTGCAGTACAGCAGGGAGCCCCTCTCTTCCTGCGTCACACAGCCACAGAGCCAGGCAGAGGAGCAGGAAGAGATGGGCCTCCCCCAGACTGATCCCCCTGTGTCCACACAGACACAGACCCAGCTCACACACTCAGTCTGATACGAGCCACTCTGCCACTGTTTCTCTTCCCTTATTCCTTCCTCCTCCTTTCTCTTCCCTTCTCTATCTTCCTCCCCCACCTCTCTCTCCTCCCTCCCTCCCTCTTTCTTTCTTTCTTTCTTTCTTTCCCTCTCTCTTTCTCCTTCCCCCACTCTCTGCTCTCTCCTCCTCTTCCTCCTCTCCCTCTCCGTGCTGATGTTGGGAGATTTGTGATGATTATGACAGGGCTGTCACAGTGATGAGCGGGCGGCTTGGCGTGTGTCATGTCGACTTGACGGGGCCTTTTGGTGTCACGTCTGTGGAGACGGGGCGGCGCCCGGGCAGGGCCGGAACAGAGCCACCAGATTAATGGAGGAGCGCCAGCAAGGCCTCTTACAGAGGGATTTGTAGTCAGCCAGAGATCAGGGGGCAAAGCCTGGCATTGTCTTTAGCACATTAAAGGAGTAAGCAGCGGGCATGAGTAGGCAAACAAACAAGACAGAGGGACTAAACCACTGGGCACCAAATGTGGGTCGGCTGAAAATGACACATCGCTGCCTCCACCCTCTGGGCTCGGGACAGTAACATGGGCTGTCATGCTGTGTGAGATCCATCCCAACCAGCCAACGTGAGATAGATCCTGCCTCTTTAAGCTGCTAGCTTTCTTAATAGATTCTTAAGCACTGGCTTTAGTGCATGTTAAACCAGGATTACCCAATCAATTATGGCCTGTACCAACTAGGATTACTTAAAACACTACATTTTTCTTGTATAGAGGCTAAAAGCATGGCAAACTAAGGGAGCGGCGCTGCCGTTGATAAGAAGAGCAGTCTAACAGGGGTCACAGTGACCCCAAACATGGGGTGCCACGAGGCGGGGACAACACTCCAGCGGCATCATGGGTAGTGGATGGTCCAGATGGCTGCACATCGGCCCATCTGAAGATTTGTAGAGCCCAAAACTTGAGCATACTTAAGAGCTGGGAAAAGGGAAAAAGGGGAGAAATGTTTACTTAGAGGACACAAAATGACACACACTTTTGGTTTGACACAGAGGACTCCAGTGACATGGATCCTAGTAGTTGTGAAGAAATAAGTCAGGTACTTGCAGCATGTTTAAGGTGCTGCCAGGCCATGAAAAGCTGTGTGAATGGTTGGAGTGTTTTGAGTGGGTGTGGAGAGCTGTGGGGGTGAAAGGGAAAAGTAATAAATATACATAGTCATAAGCTCTTCATCCATCTAGTCTTTCACTGAAGAACAGAGTGAGCTGGGCTGGAGCTAACCTTCCTGGAACCTGATATGGGAGGTGTGTGAGTGTATGTGTGTGTATCTTTGTAAGTGTGTGTGTGTGTGTGTGCGTGCGTACCGTGCCTGTGTATAGCTTCAATCCGGATCCACCCCAGCTCTGAGACTACACACCCGGCCTCTCACTGAACTCTGATTTTGTTTACATTTTAATCGCAATTAACAGCTGTAGCCTGCTGTACAATGTCTAGCTAGCAAGTATGGACATATACTTGCCAAACCAGATTTCTCTGCTCAAGTGTGTCTGTGTGTTTGTTTGCTCTCTCCAATGTGAACTACCACACACTCTTTACATTCTGCTAGCGCTAACGCACTGAAGCCCGCCGCCCTGTGTAGTCCTATAGTCCTAAGGTGGCTCAATGTTGGCTCACTAGCTGTCCGTCATGTTAGGTCCTCTGTCTCCCATCACAGAGTGTTAGACCCTGGTCTGCAGTGAAGAGTCCCCTTTAGAGAGGCTGTGCTGGCCCTTTGAAAAGGCCTGGATGTCATCTTAACCTCTTCAGAGGGGTCAGTCCCTTTAAAGAGACAGAGCTCAAGACCATGGAAGAATCCTGCTAGACCTCTCTCACAACTCTACCTCCCTCACATTCCCTCACTCGTTCACCTTTCCCCACGTTGTCAGTCAGTGGCGAGTGACTGGTGACTAACAGGCATCTCCTGAGAAGTCAGCTGTCTTAGAGGAAATAAAGAGTTACCCGGCACTCAGTCAGGTCTAATAGGAATGTGTTATTGATGCTGTAGGTGGATGGAGCTGGGGCCCGGGCCGGTGAGTAGGCTGTGTCAGGAGGTGAAAGGTGGTGAAAGGGACTGGACCCCTCCACACGGTCTACTGTAGAGGGACAAAGGCCAGGCATACAGGCCAGGTGTCCTGTTACCCTGTTGGGGTTGAGTGAGGCCTGAGGCTGGGCCTGTGTTCATAAAACATTTATACATAGGTATAAAGCGTATTGTATTATTTCTCTGTGTTCATAATTACTGAGGTTAATTTGATCTGAACTGGAATGCTGTTGAATGGTACTCTAGTTTCCCTTACACAGTTGTCCGTTTTTATCAAGTGAAAAGAGAGAGCCAAAAGGAAATAAAAAATCACAACAGAATCCAAAACTGGTGAGAACAGCAGAAAAACTAAACAAAAAATGTGACTCTGTTTGTCCCCATTTTTAAATGAATCCTACTTAATTAAGAAGCAATGAGAGGCCACAGATAGCATTCCTTAATTAGCTTAAGCTGGCTGTTGTAACCAGATCCAGTGCATTAATGACAACACAGGCCCTGTGAAAAGCATCATTGTTCTCCAGATAATTGTCCTTTTAGTTAACGCGCCCAGGAAAAGGCTGTCCTTGTTAGGGGAGTTGGCTGGGGCTGTGGACAGCCGGAGGGGAGGCAGGGATGGGACTGGGACTGGGACTGGAACTGGCCCTGTGCCCGTCGTGACAAGCCCACTTGTGCCCTCTGCTGAAATCCCCTTGGCATGCAGTGGAATTAGCTTTCCCTGGGGTGAGACAGGGGGGCCTTAATTATATACCCTGCATCTTAATGAATGAAGAGGGATCAATAAAATAAGGCAGATGTATGCAAACAGCATGCTGATTATGCTGCCTAATGACGCCTCGTGTTGCTGGCAGAAGAGACCTGGGAGGAGAGGGGGAAGGAGAAGAGACCTGGGAGGAGAGGGGGAAGGAGAAGAGACCTGGGAGGAGAGGGGGAAGGAGAAGAGACCTGGGAGGAGAAGGGGAAGGAGAAGAAACGTGGGAGGAGAGGGGTAAGGAGAAGAGACCTGGGAGGAGAGGGGGAAGGAGAAGAGACCTGGGAGGAGAGGGGGAAGGAGAAGAGACCTGGGAGGAGAGGGGGAAGGAGAAGAGACCTGGGAGGAGAGGGGGAAGGAGAAGAGACCTGGGAGGAGAGGGGGAAGGAGAAGAGACCTGGGAGGAGAGGGGGAAGGAGAAGGGGGGAAGTCAAGGTGCCAAAACCAGAGATGCGAATGAGTATGCAAAGAAATCTATTTGAACAATGTCAATATTCTAGTCTAAATGTTTACCTACCTAGAAACAATGGATGTGAGAGGTGTTTGGCCTCTGAATCCATAGTGTTTCATTAGCTAGTTAGTTCCTGGATCAGATCTTATCTGGCTGGAGTTTTATATTTCTCCGGCAGAAAGGGGAGAAGCACAGTGAATGTCAGGACAGAGAGACAGAGATAGATGGGGGTTGTAAGGGACAAAAGGGTTGGGGTGTACAGGGGTGGAGGTGGGTGTAGGGCCAGGGTGGGGAGGCTGGTTGGTTTGGTTCACCTGTTTGGAGCTCGGCCTGCACCTCTGAGGTCTCCATTGTATCATGCCAGCCAGAGCTGTTAGAAACTCTATACCTGTCTTTAAGCAGAGAGGGAGGGCAGCCAAGAATGAACTGCTGCTTCATCCTGGCAGCCAACGACCATGCTGTCTGACTCCATTCATGGTGAACATGAGAGGGGAGGGAGGGAGGGAGGTTGGGAGGGAGGTTGGGAGGGAGGGAGGGAGGTTGGGAGGGGGAGAAAAAGTGAAACAGTGCTGCTGACGAGTCCCTCTAAACCTCGAAAGGAGGGAAAAAGGTGGATTAGTTGAGGGAGGAATTATGTATCTTTGTCTGGGGGCTCGGTGTATCTGGTCAGGTTCTGCCAGGAAGAAAGACAGTGTTCTGAAGTAAAATAGATAAAACACACGTCTGCACTTCCTCATAGAGAGAGGGGGTGGCTGGGCTGGCGTTGGGGAGCGGTGTCCGATTACACAACGTTTCACATTTTAGCACCACTCTCTCTTTTTTCTTTGTCTATGTAAAACTTTCTGTTACAAAACGACATTTTAAGGGTGTTAAGGGTGCTCTTGTCTTTGAAGATGCCTGGAAAGAGCACCACTGGATCATGACCCGACGCCAGCAGCAGTCTGCTATAGCTACAGAGACTAGCTATATCATCAGATGTTTGTCAGTGGGAGTGGAGAAAATCCCAGATTTGTGACAGGATGGCCATCCACTGTCTGATAGACAGCAAGGTTGACTGTGTCAGGCCGCATTACAGTAATGAAACAGAAACTGGCTCCACCTCCAGCCAATGACAGCCTCCCTCTACGTAATGCATCCGATGCTTTATAGCACCTGTGTACGAGCAGGCTGAGGGTTTGATTACGCACCCCTGCAGTCTCCCCCTCAGTGAAACCCTAGCACACCTCCAGAGGCCAGGACAGTCCAAGGAGAGACCAGAGAACAGGTGATGACCCCGCACGGCCCAGGAGTATATTATTGACCAGGGTCCAGTGGCAGGATTGATTGCTTTATTGTATTGCCATGAACCTCAGTGGCCGGAGACCTCTGGTTAACCCTGGCCTGGCCACAGCGCCACAGTGACCCTCACCTTAGCTAAAGAGTTATGGGGCTTTGACCTGATCCCTGATTGGGAAGGGGTTGACCTGCCCAGCCAGACGCTGGCCTGAGTGGACAGCTAATGTTGCGTACTCCTCATCTCTTCTCCCTGTGTCAGGCCAGCCTGCTGGGTAATTTAGAGGCTTAGAGGCTGGGGGTTGGCCGGAGCCGCCCTGCCACAGGACTGACCATGTGCCCTGAATCCAGACCCTCCAAACTCCAGGGAGGACCTGGCGCTGTTCATCATGTCAGCAGAATGGGAGAGGGATCGAGACCAGGGACAAAATGCTCATTCATCTCCACCAAATTACACCAAAAACGCTGCATAATCAATACATCTTCATCACCCGTCCTCACCTCAGCCCTAACGGTTAAGCAGACGGCCGGGGCTCTCTCTTAGTGAAGGGGATGTATTGTCCTTACACCAAGCCATGGTGCTAAAAAGCCCATTTATCATGAAATATGGACGAGGTGGGGTATGGAGACACAGCTTCACTGTGGCTTCACTAAACCCAGTAGAACTGAACCCCACGCCCTCTCTGTTGTATTCAACCACAGGCAAATGAGCTGCAGGCCTAGTTTTATGGAGGTAGAGGCCATAGTGGCTAACCTCTCACCCCACATACAAGGAAAGATGGGAGGCTGCACAGGGGGTGCTCTTCTTGCTTAAATACAGCCCCCTCCTTTCCCCCTTCCCTGTCTCACCCCTTATCTGACAGACAGACAGGTTATCCTGCTATAGCTCCATACTTTTAGCTGTCAGTCCCTGCTCCTCATCAAGGGGCTCCAGACAAGCACAGCAGAAGGATAAAACGTGCACTAAACTAGCTTGGTAAACAGTTGTTTCTGCTACATGTCTCCCCCCTCTCTCTCTCTCTACCTTTATTCCCTACCTTTGTTGTATTTGTTAGTTTCTTCAGTGGCAGCTTCCCAAGGTTTCCATCAAAGGGACATCGAGAGAGAGAAGGATGAAGGCTTAAATGTTTGACTTACGAGTCTTATTTTAACGATCTGAGAGACATCCGATCCCAGCTCCTCTACAGTACCTGCAAACAGCAACATGGCTCTTTCTCTCTCCCCTGTTTGCAATGCAGATGTTTAGCTGTTTTATTCTCCCTGATAAACGGGAGGCAGGGATGGCGAGCAGAGAAGGGGGCTGTTTGAAGTGGATCCTCTAGTCCTCTTCAAAGACAGATTTGAAGGCCACATCTCCTCTGTAGAGGGGGGGATCTCCTCAGAACTGGGCCCGGGTTCTTGAAAGGCTCTGCTTGTTGATGCGCTTCATCCAGCTTTGCTGCTTTACCAAATGGGAACGTCCAGAAGGCCCCAGAGGGTTGAACAATCACCTCTGTCCATAATCAGCCTTTATCAATCCCACTTCAGGCTATATATAGACCAGGCCTATTTACTGACCGCTATATTTGGATCATTAAGGAGATTTCTCTATCATCGTGTAGGAGCACGTTGTTGTCTTCTATTGTTTTCATCAGTTTCCAGATGATGGTACAGAAGTTATATGATGGCAGAGCCTCCGAATGAAAGTGGGTGATGAAGGCCCAGCTCCCTGTAATGTAATGGCTGTGCCCAGGAAGTGTGTGTGTGAGTGGTGTGTCTGTGTGGAGGCCAGCCTGGATCCTGAGACAGCAGGCAGGAGGAAGGAGTCAGGAGGTAGGGTAGGGTGTTTTGTTTTTACAGGCGCTCCCCACATACCTGCCCATAGAGGGGAATGCACCGCTGCCACGCCCACGTAACTCAACTGCAGGCGCTATCAACTGCTAATTACCAATAATCATATAGTGGTGGCAGGATAAACAGGTGTTACCTATGTGCTCTGAGTGTCAAAACACCCTCCAACTCCCCACCACATCTTTCTCTCAAAGTACAAGAACAGAACTCCACAGCATAACGTATTAAAGAAGCACGCAATAGGCATTAAGGTGCTCTCTGTAAGAGCCTATCGTTTTTGATGTCTCTGCAGAAAGCACCTCTCTCCCTCCCTCTCGCTTCCTCACTCCCTCTGTCCCAATTAACACTCAGCCCCCATTACATTGATTGGGAGGGGTGTAGTATTGGATAGGTGAGCCATGAACACATTGATCACATTGACCGGACATGTGAACCATGAGAAATGGAAAATGTTGAGCTGGAGCTTTCTTTCCTAGCAGTAGAGTGTTGAGAAAGTGCAAGCGGAGCGATGCTGCTGCTGGTAGCCGTTGAGTGTGTGTGTGTAGGTGGTAGACTGGGCGTGGGTGGGTGTGTGTGTGTCGTTGTGACAGGGCTCAGTACGGGGGCTTTCATGTGGTTTCAGGGGGCTAATAGCGTGAGGCACACGCCACTCCTTAGCTCTTTTCTACTGGGGCCTTGAGTGTGGCGGTACTCTTTGTCCCCCCACGTGCAGACCCCACCCCTCCTCAACCCTCCACCTCTCTATAACCAGTCAAAGGGCAAACTGCCACCCCACCCCCCCTAAAGGTGCACCTGGCATTATAGAGTCCAGTCCAATTAGGACTCCCCAATTACAGGTCCTGGGCCAATTAGTCACCCTCTCATCTTACACTGCCCCCCTCCCCCTTGCCCTCCCCCCTCACAGCTCTAATATTAGGGCATCTGTCAGGGATGGAGCTGAACGTCCTACTAGAGAGCGGGGGGGTGGGTGGGGGTGATGTTCTTAACAGCACGGCAGGAGAAAGAATGTTCTCTGTTCCTGTGTATATTGTGTAGAGATAATGGTGGAGATGTAAATACCGGTAACAGAACATGAATCACGCTGCAGGTCCCATCGACAAACCCCAACACGCACATACATTGGAAGAAAAAATGTACTCTGGGTAATTTAAGCTGTCAAGTTGTAATTTGTTGTGAGACTCAACTTGAACTTCTAGGGCAAGACAGTTGGCCTTGCAGTACTTTTCACCTCTGTCACTATGTGCACTGAGTGTACAAAATATTAGGAACACCTGCTCTTTCCATGACATAGACTGACCAGGTGAATCTAGGTGAAATCTATGATCCCTTATTGATGCCACCTGTTAAATTCACTTCCATCGGTGTAGATGAAGAGGAGGAGACAGGTTGAAGAAGGATTTTTAAGCCTTGAGACAAGGATTGTGTCTGTGTGCCATTCAGAGGGTGAATGGGCAAGACAAAGGTTTTAAGTGCCTTTGAACAGGGTATGGTAGTAGGAGCCAGGCGCATCGGATTGTGTCAAGAACGGCAACGCAGCTAGGTTTTTAATGCTCAACAGTTTCCTGTGTGTATCAAGAATGGTCCACCACCCAAAGGACAACCAGCCAACTTGACAACTGTGCAAAGCATTGGAGTCAACATGGGCCAGTATCCCTGTAGAATGCTTTCGACACCTTGTAGAGTTCATGCCTCATGAATTGAGGTGGTTCTGAGGGCAAAAGGGGGTTCAACTCAATATTAGGAAGGTGTTCTTAATGTTTTATACACTCTGTGCATGTATGTGTATATTTGTCACTGTTGTGTGTGTGTGTGTGTGTGTGTGTGTGTGTGTGTGTGTGTGTGTGTGTGTGTGTGTGTGTGTGTGTGTGTGTGTGTGTGTGTGTGTGTGTGTGTGTGTGTGTGTGTGTGTGTGTGTGTGTGTGTGGTAGCACTGTATTGTATGTTCGTACTTGTGGCCCCTTGCCAGTTTCTTGCTGGCAGTTGTAATGTCTCCTGCCTATGCCCAGTATACTGGCACTCTCGCCTGAGTGGAAACTCACAGCTCCAGAGAGGGATTTCATTCACAATATGGCACTATATCTGGCTGCTCTCCCTGACCACACACACACACACACACACACACACACACACACACACACACACACACACACACACACACACACACACACACACACACACACACACACACACACACACACACACACACACACACACACAGAGTGTGAGTAGTGGAGACCTGGCAGCTGTGCTGTCCTCTGCTCTATGTGTGACATATTATCTCATCGTATGGGGGATTGAGTAGAGCAGTCCAAAGGCCCGGGGTTAAGATTCAGAGTGCTTTGGTTGTGATCTCTCAGCCTGGTGTTTCCTTTAGTATTCAGATAGCACTCTCCCCAGTGCTAGAGCTTGTTTATCTTGTTAGCCGGCATGCTCTTTCAATGTCAAAACAATGACATCATTAATTAAGCGTGTATTAAATGCGCCGTTTTCAAGGTCCACTAGGCAGTGCTGATTCTACTGCTTCTGAGCCACGCACATTCCCCCCAGATTCTGCCCTGCATTTCTTACATGGGGAGTTATGTGAGTAAATATAGTCAGTACTCTGTGATATTTTTGTTTAGTTTAGTTTAGTGTTTAGCCGTACTCCCTCTGTGCTGCTCGTAAGTGAGCATGGGTTATCTCTGCTGGTATCATGGACTTCTGTGTGGCGTCTCTGGTCACTGATCTGATGCCCATCTCCTTCTGTCGTAATAGTGTGTGTGTGTGTGTGTGTGTGTGTGTGTGTGTGTGTGTGTGTGTGTGTGTGTGTGTGTGTGTGTGTGTGTGTGTGTGTGTGTGTGTGTGTGTGTGTGTGTGTGTGTGTGTGTGTTTGTGCGTTTGTGCGTTTGTGCGTGTGTGCGTGCATGTGTGTGCGTGTGTGCGTGCATGTACCCATATGTACATATGAGATATGTCAACACACCTTAGTTTGCTCACTCTGGCCGCACAATAAAGAAGAACTTCAGCCAAACTGCCTGCATGTACACAAAACAGCCACCCCCACCTGGAGTGAGTGAGTGAGTGAGTGAGTGAGTGAGTGAGTGAGTGAGTGAGTGAGTGAGTGAGTGAGTGAGTGAGTGAGTGAGTGAGTGAGTGAGTGAGTGAGTGAGTGAGTGAGTGAGTGAGTGAGTGAGCAGGCCTGTTTGGTAACAGAACCAACAGTCACCAAACCCCACAGATAGAGTTAGCCTAGCTAGAGCAGCGCTACAGTTAGCCTAGCTATGGCTTACTCCAACCTGATCCTGTTTCCCTGGGGGCTATTCCATCATCTGGGTTTGGGTTGATGGACAGCTGTTTATCTGAGCTTGGTGAATGGGGCCAGTATGTCTCTCTCTCTCTCTGACGATAACTGTGAGGGCGTGGTCTGATTTTGTCTGTTTGCTCTAAACATGTTCGTTGTTGGCATGTTTCCTTTAATGTAGGTGTGTTAGTGTTACTCCATTCCCTCCTTGGCGTGTGAGCAAGACCCTGGGAGACCCTGGGTGATGAAGGAGACCCTGGGTGATGAGGGAGACCCTGGGTGATGAGGGAGACCCTGGGAGACCATGGGTGATGTGTGTGTGTGTGTGCGTGCGTGCGTGCGTGCGTGCGTGCGTGCGTGCGTGCGTGCGTGCGTGAGAGAAAGTGAGAAGCACAGTAAGCCTTCAGGCCTCTCCCCATGTCTCCCTCTCCCTGAGAGATGCATCTTTCATTGGTTTGTAGCCCCTGATCCTGCAGCTAATTACTCAGCAATGTAAATTACAGTAGGGCTGAGCTGAGCCTTGGCCCCTACTGGCCCTGTCCATCAGCTCCCTCTCTCCTCTCTTTTCCCCTCCCAGCTCTCCTCCCATCCCTCCACCCTCCCCTGTAGCTCCCAGCTAAACAGAACAAGCCACATCTTAGTATACACCCCTCTCTGAGGGAACCCGGGAATAAATCCCTAGCAGATTATATTTTCTTTACTCTCTCTCTCTCCTTCTCTTTCTCACTCTCCCTCTCTCCATCTGAACTGCTTACTCCCTGCACCGCATGTGAAGTTTAGAGTGAAAACATCTTTGGTTAATATTTAACTGCTAGGTCCTGGGGTAGACGGGTGGAGAGCGGAGAACTAGGCTAGTTGGACACAGACACACAAACGCACCCACAGCGGCTCAGTGAAGATGTGTGTCTGTTCTCTGAGGAATGTGTGGGTTCTCTTCCAGCCTTTGACCTTCAGACCCCAGGCTGACACGTGACTGAGATTCTTCATTTCTGTAGAGGGCTGCAGGACACACACACAGACACAACACACACACGCACTGTTAGCTAGCCTGTCTGAAATAGAAGCCAGTCACTCGGGAGCAGTAGTAATATCCTGCACTGTGCCCACAGCCCTCACCAATGAGATAAGACTCCAACCACGAACAAATAAAGAGCATTGAATTGGCTATAGGTGGAGAACCAGTGACTGTTCTAAGATGGAGGCTGGTGCTGTAGTTCTCCCTGTGGAGCATGGGTGCTGTAGTGTTTCTCTCCTCGGCTTGGCTAGCTGCGCTCGGCGTGCCGCCCAGCTGGGAGCCAGATGTGGCAGGCATGTCATGTGGTGCTGGAAGGCAGGAGATAAGAGAGGCTGGGCAGGGCCCGGTCTCTGGTTCGGGTCTGCTCCGCAGCGGTTCAACTAGATGTTGCGGTCGGTACGATCTGAACTTTGACAGGTTGTGTCATGCTTAATGCCTCACTTCCCAAATACAGCTCAGTAGGGCTGATTTATATCTAACACGTGCTGCAGTGGGCAGGCAGTGCAGGGAGCGGTGGAGAGCGAGAGGAGAGGACGGCATGTGGCCATTTCATTAAGGTGGGAGAGCCAAGGGGAACAAGGGCTACAGTGTGTGTATGGAGACGAGGGGCAGCACTCCGCTCTTTCTCAAACACAGCCACAGTCCACGGCCCCTCAGCTTGGCCTGCCTGGCTGGTTGTCACTCCACCCACCGCCTAGATCAGGCCCGACGAAGAGAGGGTGAGGAGGAAGAGGGGACTCACAAACACTTGTCATGCTTCTTACAATATCAGACTGTTTCTCTTCCTGTCTCTCTGTTTCCTCTCTCTCTCTCTCTCTGTCCCCCCCCCCTCTCTCTCTGTTTCCCCCTCCCCTCTCTCTCTTTCTCGCTCTGCCCCCCCCCTTTCTCTGTACCCTCCCTCCCTCTCTCCCTCTCTCTGTCCCCCCTCTCGTTCTCTGTACCCCCCCTCCCTCTCGCTGTACCCACCCAGAAAGGCTGAGGGACTGTGAGTGCATTTCCAGCCCAGGCATCAATCTCTGAGCCCTGGCAGCCATCACAATGCCCGGCTTGTCTGTGAGAGTTGACGTGCCAACAACTTTGATCGTCTTATGTTTTTCAGTGCGGTGTCGGCTTTCCCCCCGGCCGCCTATCAGAGCCCTGTGGTGTCCTCCTCACCCCTTCTCACCCCCCACTGTCTCCCTGCTAGAGGGATCACTATTGAGAGACGCCCTCACTCTCTCCCTCTCCCTCTCTTCCTCCCTCCCAGCTCCAGTAGCAGTCCCAGGGGACCGTTCTCCTCCGGTCCTGATACATAGATGGATATTACCCCAGGACCAGACCAGAGCAGAGCAGAGCAGGCATCCCAGGCCGTTAGGACATTAGCCAGATGAGACTGGTCCATTGTTTAGTGTTTCGTTTTATGAGCGGGTCATTCTGTCTCTGCTGTTGGCAGTCAGTTGTTCCCACCCTGAGTATTGTGAGTCAGGTCCCTCAGGAGGTCTGGGGCTCAGCGCTGGCCTGGCCTGGACTGCAGTGGGCTGCTGGGCCTGTCTGTCTGGGAATCTCACCGCTCCCCAGCCATCTTGAACACAACCCAGCTACATGGTTTGGTATGGTTACACTAGGAACGCTTGTGAATGAGTTCACTTCTGCTTTACTCCTTGAATTGTTTTCGCATAGCTGCAGTTTTCTGCGGAGACGGAAATGTAGTTTGATGTTCTAACACTCCTGAACGCAGAGCGTCGATGCTTCTTTCAGCGCCCGGCCTCCAGGCAACCTTGTTACACACTTAACAACTTGTTTTCTCTTTGTGTTTTTCTTCCCTCGTCCTCTGTTGACAGTTCCTCATCGCTGCTCTGCTCTGAAGGAATGCGCGTCACCTCTCAAGGTTTACCGTGGCTTCTGTCCCTGTAGACCGTGGGGCAGGTTCTGAACCTTTTCTAACACCATGATTGCATCAAGATATGATTTCTGAGTGTTCTGTGTATAAACCGCCCCACTGTTAACGATGACGTGTACCATCTGTAGGTAGACAGGTGCTGAATGGCCTTGACTCTCCAGAGACATATAGTCCCAATGCACATCTCATTGTTCCAACTGCTGTATCCTCCCTCCAGTGACATTCCTCATTTAAATGGAACTAGACAAGAAAATGGCAGATGAAAATGAAAGGGATCCGGATATGACGACTGTAATTTCAGCTGTCATCTCCTCTTTATTTATGTCTCCAGTGAGAATGAGCCTGGGTAGCCTCACTAGCCTGGGAAGCTGCATAGCTACATGTAAAAATAGCCTGTCACTAAGTGTGAGCACGGGTACCTAATTGGAGCTGTAGTCCAGTGTTGTATGAGAATAGCCAGGCATTACGCGCCAGTGGGATCACTAGTGCATCTCTTTAATTCTCCCTGGCAGTCCTAACTCCCACTCCTGAGTTTTTCTTTCAAAATGGAGCGGCCTTCACATTTCTGGCTAACTCTGGGTCTGTTCTCTCGTCTTTGTTTTCTCCAAATGCCCGGACGTTGAGTGTCCCAACACTCCTTCTTCGCTTCCTTCTATTTAAGCACAGGACACATTATTCCTTTAACTTTGTTAACGCTCCATAATTCTTTAAAAGAGGGGAAAGCTGCAGAAATTAGTTCTCCCTCGAGGTTTATTGTTTAAAACAAGCACAGCTCTTTCCCAGCATAAGAGCTTCAACTAAGCAGTAAGGAATTCAGGCCTGGCCTCATAAAATAAGTATTTGTGTACCGGAAAGTTTTTAGTTTTTTCTTTCCAAATCTTTGTCATTAATGACTTTAGCAAATGTGTAGTGTAGAGTGAATGGAGAGGCTGTGCAGGGTCTTCAAAGGAACCCTGTAATTATTTATCCAGGATATCCCGCTCTAGAATTAGAGGCTGGGTCACCATTGGCTTTCATGCCTTTTTTCTGCAAAGAAATCATTTCCACAGAATGGTTTCACTGGGACACCCTCTAATCCCTACTCTGCTTTCTCTCTCTCTCTGTCTGTGTTTGTGTGTGTGTGTGTGTGTGTGTGTGTGTGTGTGTGTGTGTGTGTGTGTGTGTGTGTGTGTGTGTGTGTGTGTGTGTGTGTGTGTGTGTGTGTGTGTGTGTGTGTGTGTGTGTGTGTGTGTGTGTGTGTGTGTGTGTGTGTCAGTGCTAGTCTGCATGACTACGTGTCTTTCATTCTGATGTGTGGAAAGAGATCGTAGTTTAAGTGTCCATTCCTTAGACATCATTCTCCACACATTAGGTCCAGGTCTCAGCTCTCACCCCCAGACAGCTGTCACCCACTCAGGTTTCTTGGTCATTTTGCCTTCACATGCCATCTAAACGGTTATCTTATCACCCTCCTCAGGTTGAAACTCTTAACAAAACACTGGGCCTAACCCGAACCCCCAGTCTGTCTGGTGGCACTGCTTCAGCCATTGTCTGCTAGGCCTGGAAGCTCTATGTAACCCTCCAGCTCCCCCCTTCATTGTCCCCCTGATATCCCTAAATACCCATGTGGGTGGACCAGATCTGGGCTTCCCTGGCCTTCATACAGCTGGCTTATTGTCACAGCTTAACCACTTGTGTCTATGTAATATACTAAAAGGTATGAGGCCTTGCCCACTAGTTTGCTCAAAGCGCGCTCGTGTGTGTGTGTGTGTGTGTGTGTGTGTGTGTGTGTGTGTGTGTGTGTGTGTGTGTGTGTGTGTGTGTGTGTGTGTGTGTGTGTGTGTGTGTGTGTGTGTGTGTGTGTGTGTGTGTGTGTGTGTGTGTGTACATGGATGTGTTGGCGTGTGTTCCGTGCCCCTTTAGGGTGTTCCAGAAAGAGAGTGTGTCCCTTTAAGAATGCTCTTCTGAGAATATTTGTCTAATTCCAGGTGCCAGCGATCCCTGTGTTTTACCAGGTGCAGACCTGGGTCATTACTAAGGTATTTGTTTTCCATATTACATGGAGCGGCCCAGGATTAGAGGCGCGTTATCCCTGTCCCCCTCTGTCTGTCAGGCCCTGATCCCCAGTGTGGGGCCTGGCTGCCTGTGTCCTGCCTCAGTCACACTGGAGGCTAGGCTAGGCTACACCTGGCTCCTGGTGCCGTTAGGGATCTGTCACGCCACAGCCCAGAATAACCGACCTCCCAGTCTGGGCCACTGTTGGCTTTAAGGGTGGTGGAGGAGGAAGGACAGGAGCTGTCCCTGTCAACAGAGGCTGGGTATGCTGATCAGACTTTCACCCAGCCGTCCTTAATGGGACAAGAAGTAGTGTGGTAATGACTTTTCCTTGTCCGCCCCTATCCCCTCAATCCCTGGGGCTTAGGATGGTCCGGACAGGACAGGGGAGCTGGGTGGGAGGTAGAGGGGGCTAGGGGCCTGGGGGGTAGCGGGGGTCAAGAATCTAGTCCCAGTCTCCAGTAGCTGGACAGCTGAAGTCCTCTCCAAAACATTTGCATAGTGCCTTTGCGATTATGATAATAAACAGTTTTATCATCGGCCTCCCAATCAATAATGCGGCTTCTTAAGGTTTAATATTTCAATGGTATTGATTATCTTAACAACCGTGTTTGCGGTCGGCTTGCCTTAACTGCAGGCCTGCAGGAAAAATGTGAGTGTGTGTGGGGGGGGGGGGGGGGGGGGGGACTACAACAAAATGTGATCTAGTTGATCAGCAGTTTTACTGCAGCTTCTCCTATGACTGTTTAGCATGTAAAGACACCCTCAGATCAGCGCCTCACCTCTAAGAACAACTATGTGGGATCCTATCCTCTCTCGTTCCATTCAGCCCTGCTCTATACATGGCTGCCTATCGTTTGCAAGCGTCTAAGCGCCCATAACATTAAAACAGTCCTGAGCTTCTCGCGGTCAGTCCTCTTTCCCCCCTTTCCACCCTCATCCTGTTGCAACCAAATGAAATGGACTGAGTGAAAACAGAGAAGTTGAAGGTTCCAAAAGCCCTGTAGTTTGCACATTTAACTTCCATCCTCTCTGGAGAGAAGGCCTGCTTCCCTCATATATAAACAGGGGGAGATTTGATAATTAGTGGAAATGAATAGAAGGCCTTGGGCATGGCAGACTTTCAGACCTTGGGCCTGATCAGAAACATCTCCCCCTTTCCCTGCTCACCTTTGGTTGGAAAGGTGAGTGGGGAGTGGAGGAAGCTTGGACTAGGGAGTTGTCTTATCTCTCTCGTTCTCTCTCTCTGGGAGTCTCTTCTAAGCTGATCTTCCCAGGAATGGATAGTCATGATGTAGTCTGATTGATTAGTGCCAGACTAACCTTTCCACTGGGCTCTGGAATGCCCCCTGTGTCCCTGTGCATTCCCCCCTAACCCCAATGAGAAAATGTTCACAGCATGCTATGGAATAGGAGTACTTTTTATACAAGACCATCACTAATCAGTCAACTTAGCCTGCTTGTCTGTCTGTCTGAACTGGGGCAGAGAGGGTGGACGTGTAATTAACTGAGGAGGAGGAGGGCCTACACACACACACACACACACATGCTCCTGCTAACTCAGGACCCCCCTGCTGTGTTGTGGCGCATGCTGTGCCGGCACCAGGTTGCCTGGGGGCCAACGTAGGTTTTTGCGCTGTGAGCATGATCGCCCATCTCTGATTATACATCAATACCTTTATCCCAGAGATAATTTATGCATTTACTGAACACAAAGCTTTATCTAAACGAACCACTGGGGACAGCGCATGGAAATAACACAGCGCCGACTTCCATTATGGTTTGTTAAAAAGGATAGATAGCTCGCGGCTGCTGCAACAAGAAGTTATTTTTGTAGTTATTAAAACAGTGTCTTCTCTGTTAAATGTTTTACCTGACACTTTGCAGAAACTCGCATGCTCCTCCGGAATCTGGAGTCCAAGGTCACAGATCAGTTAAAAATGACTGTGATTGCATACAATGTCAAAACAGAAGAGTGGCTTTTGTGCAAACGAATCGCTTAACAAAAACAACACAGTGAGGAAAACCAATGTCTAACAGTATGCATTTTTAATCTGAACGTATTCAGTCTGCTCCCCCTCTCCCTCTCTGTGGTGTGAGTGAGATGATGTGAGGTTTCTCTCATTTGTACTCCCAGTCTGCCACAGCTCAACGGCCCCCCCATGCTGCCTGCTAATTGGCGGGAGACTGGGAGCTTCCTGCTGTGTGTTCGCTGCTTCCCCTCGCTTTGCCACCCCACAAGCTCTTTCTCCACAACTGAGTAATTAACCCACAGCTAATGAACTACTTCTAATTACACACCACTGTTTCCATCGCACCCTCCAAAAGTGAGGAGACACTCTGCCGCCACATTCCAATCCCTTCTGGAAGGCTTTGAACCTACCTGCTCTCTGATTGCCACTTTGTTCAGATTGTCAGGAGCTATATCACAGCCCTGCTACTTTGTTCAGACTGTCAGAAGCTATATCACAGCCCTGCTACTTTGTTCAGACTGTCAGAAGCTATATCACAGCCCTGCTACTTTGTTCAGACTGTCAGGAGCTATATCACAGCCCTGCTACTTTGTTCAGACTGTCAGAAGCTATATCACAGCCCTGCTACTTTGTTCAAACTGTCAGGAGCTATATCACAGCCCTGCTACTTTGTTCAGACTGTCAGGAGCTATATCACAGCCCTGCTACTTTGTTCAGACTGTCAGAAGCTATATCACAGCCCTGCTACTTTGTTCAAACTGTCAGGAGCTATATCACAGCCTGCTACTTTGTTCAGACTGTCAGAAGCTATATCACAGCCCTGCTACTTTGTTCAAACTGTCAGGAGCTATATCACAGCCCTGCTACTTTGTTCAGACTGTCAGGAGCTATATCACAGCCTTGCTACTTTGTTCAGACTGTCAGGAGCTATATCACAGCCCTCCTACTTTGTTCAGACTGTCAGGAGCTATATCACAGCCCTGCTACTTTGTTCAGACTGTCAGGAGCTATATCACAGCCCTGCTACTTTGTTCAGACTGTCAGGAGCTATATCACAGCCCTGCTACTTTGTTCAGACTGTCAGGAGCTATATCACAGCCCTGCTACTTTGTTCAGACTGTCAGGGGCTATATCACAGCCCTGCTACTTTGTTCAGACTGTCAGGAGCTATGTTACAGCCCTGCTACTTTGTTCAGACTGTCAGGAGCTATATCACAGCCCTGCTACTTTGTTCAGACTGTCAGGAGCTATATCACAGCCCTGCCACTTTGTTCAGACTGTCAGGAGCTATATCACAGCCCTGCCACTTTGTTCAGATTGTCAGGAGCTATATCACAGCCCTGCTACTTTGTTCAGACTGTCAGGAGCTATATCACAGCCCTTCTACTTTGTTCAGACTGTCAGGAGCTATATCACAGCCCTGCTACTTTGTTCAGACTGTCAGGAGCTATATCACAGCCCTGCTACTTTGTTCAGACTGCCAGGAGCTATATCACAGCCCTGCTACTTTGTTCAGACTGTCAGGAGCTATATTACAGCCCTGCTACTTTGTTCAGACTGTCAGGAGCTATATCACAGCCCTGCTACTTTGTTCAGACTGTCAGGAGCTATATCACAGCCCTGCCACTGTGTTCAGATTGTCAGGAGCTATATCACAGCCCTGCCACTTTGTTCAGACTGTCAGGAGCTATATCACAGCCCTGCCACTTTGTTCAGACTGTCAGGAGCTATATCACAGCCCTGCTACTTTGTTCAGACTGTCAGGAGCTATATCACAGCCCTGCCACTTTGTTCAGACTGTCAGGAGCTATATCACAGCCCTGCCACTTTGTTCAGACTGTCAGGAGCTATATCACAGCCCTGCCACTTTGTCCAGACTGTCAGGAGCTATATCACAGCCCTGCCACTTTGTCCAGACTGTCAGGAGCTATATCACAGCCCTGCCACTTTGTTCAGATTGTCAGGAGCTATATCACAGCCCTGCTACTTTGTTCAGATTGTCAGGAGCTATATCACAGCCCTGCTACTTTGTTCAGACTGTCAGGAGCTATATCACAGCCCTGCTACTTTGTTCAGACGGTCAGGAGCTATATCACAGCCCTGCCACTTTGTTCAGATTGTCAGGAGCTATATCACAGCCCTGCTACTTTGTTCAGATTGTCAGGAGCTATATCACAGCCCTGCCACTTTGTTCAGACTGTCAGGAGCTATATCACAGCCCTGCTACTTTGTTCAGATTGTCAGGAGCTATATCACAGCCCTGCTACTTTGTTCAGACTGTCAGGAGCTATATCACAGCCCTGCTACTTTGTTCAGATTGTCAGGAGCTATATCACAGCCCTGCTACTTTGTTCAGATTGTCAGGAGCTATATCACAGCCCTGCTACTTTGTTCAGACTGTCAGGAGCTATATCACAGCCCTGCTACTTTGTTCAGATTGTCAGGAGCTATATCACAGCCCTGCTACTTTGTTCAGATTGTCAGGAGCTATATCACAGCCCTGCCACTTTGTTCAGACTGTCAGGAGCTATATCACAGCCCTGCCACTTTGTTCAGACTGTCAGGAGCTATATCACAGCCCTGCTACTTTGTTCAGACTGTCAGGAGCTATATCACAGCCCTGCCACTTTGTTCAGACTGTCAGGAGCTATATCACAGCCCTGCCACTTTGTTCAGACTGTCAGGAGCTATATCACAGCCCTGCCACTTTGTCCAGACTGTCAGGAGCTATATCACAGCCCTGCCACTTTGTCCAGACTGTCAGGAGCTATATCACAGCCCTGCCACTTTGTTCAGATTGTCAGGAGCTATATCACAGCCCTGCTACTTTGTTCAGATTGTCAGGAGCTATATCACAGCCCTGCTACTTTGTTCAGACTGTCAGGAGCTATATCACAGCCCTGCTACTTTGTTCAGACGGTCAGGAGCTATATCACAGCCCTGCCACTTTGTTCAGATTGTCAGGAGCTATATCACAGCCCTGCTACTTTGTTCAGATTGTCAGGAGCTATATCACAGCCCTGCCACTTTGTTCAGACTGTCAGGAGCTATATCACAGCCCTGCTACTTTGTTCAGATTGTCAGGAGCTATATCACAGCCCTGCTACTTTGTTCAGACTGTCAGGAGCTATATCACAGCCCTGCTACTTTGTTCAGATTGTCAGGAGCTATATCACAGCCCTGCTACTTTGTTCAGATTGTCAGGAGCTATATCACAGCCCTGCTACTTTGTTCAGACTGTCAGGAGCTATATCACAGCCCTGCTACTTTGTTCAGATTGTCAGGAGCTATATCACAGCCCTGCTACTTTGTTCAGACTGTCAGGAGCTATATCACAGCCCTGCTACTTTGTTCAGACTGTCAGGAGCTATATCACAGCCCTGCTACTTTGTTCAGACTGTCAGGAGCTATATCACAGCCCTGCTACTTTGTTCAGATTGTCAGGAGCTATATCACAGCCCTGCTACTTTGTTCAGATTGTCAGGAGCTATATCACAGCTCTGCTACTTTGTTCAGACTGTCAGGAGCTATATCACAGCCCTGCTACTTTGTTCAGACGGTCAGGAGCTATATCACAGCCCTGCCACTTTGTTCAGACTGTCAGGAGCTATATCACAGCCCTGCTACTTTGTTCAGACTGTCAGGAGCTATATCACAGCCCTGCTACTTTGTTCAGATTGTCAGGAGTTATATCACAGCCCTGCTACTTTGTTCAGATTGTCAGGAGCTATATCACAGCCCTGCTACTTTGTTCAGACTGTCAGGAGCTATATCACAGCCCTGCCACTTTGTCCAGACTGTCAGGAGCTATATCACAGCCCTCCTACTTTGTTCAGATTGTCAGGAGCTATATCACAGCCCTGCTACTTTGTTCAGATTGTCAGGAGCTATATCACAGCCCTGCTACTTTGTTCAGATTGTCAGGAGCTATATCACAGCCCTGCTACTGTGTTCAGATTGTCAGGAGCTATATCACAGCCCTGCTACTTTGTTCAGACTGTCAGGAGCTATATCACAGCCCTGCTACTTTGTTCAGACTGTCAGGAGCTATATCACAGCCCTGCCACTTTGTTGAGATTGTCAGGAGCTATATCACAGCCCTGCTACTTTGTTCAGATTGTCAGGAGCTATATCACAGCCCTGCCACTTTGTTCAGACTGTCAGGAGCTATATCACAGCCCTGCTACTTTGTTCAGATTGTCAGGAGCTATATCACAGCCCTGCTACTTTGTTCAGACTGTCAGGAGCTATATCACAGCCCTGCCACTTTGTTCAGATTGTCAGGAGCTATATCACAGCCCTGCTACTTTGTTCAGATTGTCAGGAGCTATATCACAGCCCAGCTACTTTGTTCAGACTGTCCGGAGCTATATCACAGCCCTGCCACTTTGTTCAGATTGTCAGGAGCTATATCACAGCCATGCTACTTTGTTCAGACTGTCCGGAGCTATATCACAGCCCTGCTACTTTGTTCAGATTGTCAGGAGCTATATCACAGCCATGCTACTTTGTTCAGACTGTCAGGAGCTATATCACAGCCCTGCTACTTTGTTCAGACTGTCAGGAGCTATATCACAGCCCTGCTACTTTGTTCAGATTGTCAGGAGCTATATCACAGCCCTGCTACTTTGTTCAGATTGTCAGGAGCTATATCACAGCCCTGCTACTTTGTTCAGATTGTCAGGAGCTATATCACAGCCCTGCTACTGTGTTCAGATTGTCAGGAGCTATATCACAGCCCTGCTACTTTGTTCAGACTGTCAGGAGCTATATCACAGCCCTGCTACTTTGTTCAGACTGTCAGGAGCTATATCACAGCCCTGCCACTTTGTTGAGATTGTCAGGAGCTATATCACAGCCCTGCTACTTTGTTCAGATTGTCAGGAGCTATATCACAGCCCTGCCACTTTGTTCAGACTGTCAGGAGCTATATCACAGCCCTGCTACTTTGTTCAGATTGTCAGGAGCTATATCACAGCCCTGCTACTTTGTTCAGACTGTCAGGAGCTATATCACAGCCCTGCCACTTTGTTCAGATTGTCAGGAGCTATATCACAGCCCTGCTACTTTGTTCAGACTGTCAGGAGCTATATCACAGCCCAGCTACTTTGTTCAGACTGTCCGGAGCTATATCACAGCCCTGCCACTTTGTTCAGATTGTCAGGAGCTATATCACAGCCCTGCTACTTTGTTCAGACTGTCCGGAGCTATATCACAGCCCTGCCACTTTGTTCAGATTGTCAGGAGCTATATCACAGCCCTGCTACTTTGTTCAGATTGTCAGGAGCTATATCACAGCCCTGCCACTTTGTTCAGACTGTCAGGAGCTATATCACAGCCCTGCTACTTTGTTCAGATTGTCAGGAGCTATATCACAGCCCTGCTACTTTGTTCAGACTGTCAGGAGCTATATCACAGCCCTGCCACTTTGTTCAGATTGTCAGGAGCTATATCACAGCCCTGCTACTTTGTTCAGACTGTCAGGAGCTATATCACAGCCCTGCTACTTTGTTCAGACTGTCCGGAGCTATATCACAGCCCTGACACTTTGTTCAGATTGTCAGGAGCTATATCACAGCCCTGCTACTTTGTTCAGATTGTCAGGAGCTATATCACACCCCTGCCACTTTGTTCAGATTGTCAGGAGCTATATCACAGCCCTGCCACTTTGTTCAGACTGTCAGGAGCTATATCACAGCCCTGCCACTTTGTTCAGACTGTCAGGAGCTATATCACAGCCCTGCTACTTTGTTCAGACTGTCAGGAGCTATATCACAGCCCTGCTACTTTGTTCAGACTGTCAGGAGCTATATCACAGCCCTGCCACTTTGTTCAGACTGTCAGGAGCTATATCACAGCCCTGCCACTTTGTCCAGACTGTCAGGAGCTATATCACAGCCCTTCTACTTTGTTCAGATTGTCAGGAGCTATATCACAGCCCTGCTACTTTGTTCAGATTGTCAGGAGCTATATCACAGCCCTGCTACTTTGTTCAGATTGTCAGGAGCTGTATCACAGCCCTGCTACTTTGTTCAGATTGTCAGGAGCTATATCACAGCCCTGCTACTTTGTTCAGACTGTCAGGAGCTATATCACAGCCCTGCCACTTTGTTCAGATTGTCAGGAGCTATATCACAGCCCTGCTACTTTGTTCAGACTGTCAGGAGCTATATCACAGCCCTGCTACTTTGTTCAGACTGTCCGGAGCTATATCACAGCCCTGCCACTTTGTTCAGATTGTCAGGAGCTATATCACAGCCCTGCTACTTTGTTCAGATTGTCAGGAGCTATATCACAGCCCTGCTACTTTGTTCAGACTGTCAGGAGCTATATCACAGCCCTGCTACTTTGTTCAGACTGTCAGGAGCTATATCACAGCCCTGCTACTTTGTTCAGACTGTCAGGAGCTATATCACAGCCCTGCTACTTTGTTCAGATTGTCAGGAGCTATATCACAGCCCTGCTACTTTGTTCAGATTGTCAGGAGCTATAAACCAGCTCTGCTACTTTGTTCAGACTGTCAGGAGCTATATCACAGCCCTGCTACTTTGTTCAGACTGTCAGGAGCTATATCACTGCCCTGCCACTTTGTTCAGACTGTCAGGAGCTATATCACAGCCCTGCTACTTTGTTCAGACTGTCAGGAGCTATATCACAGCCCTGCTACTTTGTTCAGATTGTCAGGAGTTATATCACAGCCCTGCTACTTTGTTCAGATTGTCAGGAGCTATATCACAGCCCTGCTACTTTGTTCAGACTGTCAGGAGCTATATCACAGCCCTGCCACTTTGTCCAGACTGTCAGGAGCTATATCACAGCCCTCCTACTTTGTTCAGATTGTCAGGAGCTATATCACAGCCCTGCTACTTTGTTCAGATTGTCAGGAGCTATATCACAGCCCTGCTACTTTGTTCAGATTGTCAGGAGCTGTATCACAGCCCTGCTACTTTGTTCAGATTGTCAGGAGCTATATCACAGCCCTGCTACTTTGTTCAGACTGTCAGGAGCTATATCACAGCCCTGCCACTTTGTTCAGATTGTCAGGAGCTATATCACAGCCCTGCTACTTTGTTCAGACTGTCAGGAGCTATATCACAGCCCTGCTACTTTGTTCAGACTGTCCGGAGCTATATCACAGCCCTGCCACTTTGTTCAGATTGTCAGGAGCTATATCACAGCCCTGCTACTTTGTTCAGATTGTCAGGAGCTATATCACAGCCCTGCTACTTTGTTCAGACTGTCAGGAGCTATATCACAGCCCTGCTACTTTGTTCAGACTGTCAGGAGCTATATCACAGCCCTGCTACTTTGTTCAGACTGTCAGGAGCTATATCACAGCCCTGCTACTTTGTTCAGATTGTCAGGAGCTATATCACAGCCCTGCTACTTTGTTCAGATTGTCAGGAGCTATATCACAGCTCTGCTACTTTGTTCAGACTGTCAGGAGCTATATCACAGCCCTGCTACTTTGTTCAGACTGTCAGGAGCTATATCACTGCCCTGCCACTTTGTTCAGACTGTCAGGAGCTATATCACAGCCCTGCTACTTTGTTCAGACTGTCAGGAGCTATATCACAGCCCTGCTACTTTGTTCAGATTGTCAGGAGTTATATCACAGCCCTGCTACTTTGTTCAGATTGTCAGGAGCTATATCACAGCCCTGCTACTTTGTTCAGACTGTCAGGAGCTATATCACAGCCCTGCCACTTTGTCCAGACTGTCAGGAGCTATATCACAGCCCTCCTACTTTGTTCAGATTGTCAGGAGCTATATCACAGCCCTGCTACTTTGTTCAGATTGTCAGGAGCTATATCACAGCCCTGCTACTTTGTTCAGATTGTCAGGAGCTATATCACAGCCCTGCTACTTTGTTCAGATTGTCAGGAGCTATATCACAGCCCTGCTACTTTGTTCAGACTGTCAGGAGCTATATCACAGCCCTGCTACTTTGTTCAGACTGTCAGGAGCTATATCACAGCCCTGCCACTTTGTTCAGATTGTCAGGAGCTATATCACAGCCCTGCTACTTTGTTCAGATTGTCAGGAGCTATATCACAGCCCTGCCACTTTGTTTAGACTGTCAGGAGCTATATCACAGCCCTGCTACTTTGTTCAGATTGTCAGGAGCTATATCACAGCCCTGCTACTTTGTTCAGACTGTCAGGAGCTATATCACAGCCCTGCCACTTTGTTCAGATTGTCAGGAGCTATATCACAGCCCTGCTACTTTGTTCAGACTGTCAGGAGCTATATCACAGCCCTGCTACTTTGTTCAGACTGTCCGGAGCTATATCACAGCCCTGCCACTTTGTTCAGATTGTCAGGAGCTATATCACAGCCCTGCTACTTTGTTCAGATTGTCAGGAGCTATATCACAGCCCTGCTACTTTGTTCAGACTGTCAGGAGCTATATCACAGCCCTGCTACTTTGTTCAGACTGTCAGGAGCTATATCACAGCCCTGCTACTTTGTTCAGATTGTCAGGAGCTATATCACAGCCCTGCTACTTTGTTCAGATTGTCAGGAGCTATATCACAGCTCTGCTACTTTGTTGAGACTGTCAGGAGCTATATCACAGCCCTGCTACTTTGTTCAGACTGTCAGGAGCTATATCACAGCCCTGCCACTTTGTTCAGACTGTCAGGAGCTATATCACAGCCCTTCTACTTTGTTCAGACTGCCAGGAGCTATTTCACAGCCCTGCTACTTTGTTCAGATTGTCAGGAGCTATATCACAGCCCTGCTACTTTGTTCAGATTGTCAGGAGCTATATCACAGCCCTGCTACTTTGTTCAGACTGTCAGGAGCTATATCACAGCCCTGCTACTTTTTTCAGACTGTCAGGAGCTATATCACAGCCCTGCCACTTTGTTCAGATTGTCAGGAGCTATATCACAGCCCTGCTACTTTGTTCAGACTGTCAGGAGCTATATCACAGCCCTGCTACTTTGTTCAGACTGTCAGGAGCTATATCACAGCCCTGCCACTTTGTTCAGATTGTCAGGAGCTATATCACAGCCCTGCTACTTTGTTCAGACTGTCAGGAGCTATATCACAGCCCTGCTACTTTGTTCAGACTGTCAGGAGCTATATCACAGCCCTGCTACTTTGTTCAGACTGTCAGGAGCTATATCACAGCCCTGCCACTTTGTTCAGATTGTCAGGAGCTATATCACAGCCCTGTTACTTTGTTCAGACTGTCAGGAGCTATATCACAGCCCTGCCACTTTGTCCAGACTGTCAGGAGCTATATCACAGCCCTGCTACTTTGTTCACATTGTCAGGAGCTATATCACAGCCCTGCTACTTTGTTCAGACTGTCAGGAGCTATATCACAGCCCTGCCACTTTGTTCAGATTGTCAGGAGCTATATCACAGCCCTGCTACTTTGTTCAGACTGTCAGGAGCTATATCACAGCCCTGCCACTTTGTTCAGATTGTCAGGAGCTATATCACAGCCCTGCTACTTTGTTCAGACTGTCAGGAGCTATATCACAGCCCTGCCACTTTGTTCAGATTGTCAGGAGCTATATCACAGCCCTGCTACTTTGTTCAGACTGTCAGGAGCTATATCACAGCCCTGCTACTTTGTTCAGACTGTCAGGAGCTATATCACAGCCCTGCCACTTTGTTCAGATTGTCAGGAGCTATATCACAGCCCTGCTACTTTGTTCAGACTGTCAGGAGCTATATCACAGCCCTTCTACTTTGTTCAGACTGTCAGGAGCTATATCACAGCCCTGCCACTTTGTTCAGACTGTCAGGAACTATATCACAGCCCTGCCACTTTGTTCAAATCAGTTCGCCTCTGTTGTGCAACACGGAGTGGATTCAGAGAATCTGATGATGTTGCGTAAACGATAACAGCATTTTCAAGGTTCTATTTCAAGTCCATGAATAAAGGAGGCAATTGATACTACAAATTCAATTTGTTCATACTTTCTCTGGCCAAAGAAAAGCAGTGTAAGAGCTGAACGGTAACAGGCATTAATGCTTTGATACAGAATGGTCTGCATACACCAGTACACCTCCAGGGTGTTTTACTGTGCCATATAGTAGTCAGCAGGGCCAGTTTTGGCCCAATCTTTATCTCATTCCAGAATTTTGGCAGCAAATGTTTTGTAATTGCAGTGATGCATGCTGGGAATTGTAGTTTGGCCCACATCCTCTCCTCAGAGCCTGGGACCTGAAGGTGTAGTGGTTGTGGCATGACAGATGCTGCATGCCTCAGATAGCCCTGCTATCAGCTCCTTGATGTACAGTACTCCCAGCCACACTACACTGATCCCCTCCTCCCTCCTCACCCACCAATATTACTCCCCTCTCTCCTACCCAGCCAGAGCCCCAGCCTCGGTCTTGACACAGACACGGCTATTTCTGTTCCACAGACTGATAGCTCCAACTGAAGATCATTGATTTTACGGGAAGCCCTGTTTACAGACTGAGTGCCATCGACCTGAGGTGACTTTTTGCCTCCTGAAGTAGGAGCAGCACTGGAGCATCCTTGTGTCTGTGTTATACACTCACAGAGAGGAGGAGGAGAGGGAGGAGGAGAGGGAGGAGGAGAGGGAGGAAGTTTACAGTACACAGAGAAAAGACAAACACTAGCCTGATTTGAAACACTTTGATGTACTGTGTTAGGATTCATACTTAATTAGCACTGTAACATATTTTGTTAATTGTGTAAAAACGAATTGGCCTAGATGTTAGTACTGTATATAGTGGAGAAAATTGGTCTGGGGGTGATAGGGACAGCCGGTGTAAGGCCGAGGCGGCGAGAAGGAGAGAAGCAGCCTGTGCCTCAATGCAGTCCCTTAGGAAGATCCCACCATCTAAGGCTTAGAGATAAGGGTAATACATGGGCCTTAGTTGGGCATTACCATGGGCTTAAGGTAAAGAGTGAGATGTATGCATACATACATTGTTGATTAACTGGGGCAAGCCTTGGAGAAGATCCCCTGTTCATTCTGCCTGAGGACTACAATGGTTCCCCCATCGATAAGCACGTCCCCTGTGCAACATCAAAGGCCCTCCCTGATTTATCAATAAGAAGCCTTCCTTCCCACATTTTCCTGTAACTTGCTTAGCATTTACACCATTGATTTTCCAATAAGCACCCATACCCTGCGGTGGCTGGCCAGGACGAGGCTCTGCGAGATGGCTCAGACTCGAACACAGACAGCCCTCCTAAAGGACAATGGGAGATGAAGTGGGGGGAAGGGGGTGGAGGGGGGTAGTGGCTTTTGGGGGGGGTTCATGAGGTGAATGAAGGGGGGGCTATTTTTATTTTTAAAGGTATCCCCTCAGCTAGCAAGGTTGGGGTCTAGGTGTAGATGGATGGGGGTGTTCTCAGCTGGGGCTGGGGCTGGGCCAGAGTTAATTCCCCAGGAGACCCTGGTTCTCCCTGGTCCTCTGGAGGCCTGGCCCCCAGGCAGGTGATTGTGCATGCTTATAATCAGATGGATCCTTAGCCTTTAATTCCTCCCTGGCTTGGCCGGTAAATCCCACATAATGAAAGGGCCCATAAATAAAAACTTATCTCATTTTCCATCCCTGCAAAATGACAACCAGACCCACTCTCTGACAGGGTTCACTAGGACCTGGGCCCTTTCAATAGGCTCAACCTTATCTGCTTTGTTAGGATGGGGGAGGAGAACATAATGCGTTTTATGCCTCTAAGTCAGAGACAGGAGAAAAGAGGGTCTGGCATTTGACTTCTGTAGAAGAGGTGTGAGGATGGGTGGGAGGACTGCCCCCTATGGCCAGGCCCTGTGTAGTGTGTATGGACATGCTCCCTCCCTCCCTCCCTTTCTCCCAGAGTCCAGGAATCCATGCTTTTCTTCCCTCTGATTATCTCTTATTGTGAGTTGAGGCTTGTTTTGGCTGCTTATTGTTTGTCTCTCAGCCCAGTGGGCCCGGTGAGGGAGGGAGAGAGACAGAGAGACGGAGAGAGGGAGGGAGGGAGGGAGGGAGGGAGGGAGGGAGGGAGGGAGGGAGGGAGGGAGGGAGGGAGGGGAACACAGGGGCAGGGTTGGAAAGCACAGGCTATGGCAGGAATCCTGTTGTTTTCCTTTAGCAGCAGCTCAGATACCAATATGCAAAGGAAAAGTACAAGTCATTTGCATAGTACAGTACCTAACCTTGGGCATTAATGTTAACATACTGTACTGCACGAAGTAATACCTTTACTGGCATGATTCATCGTTTTAATGTGTGGTTATTACAGCACAGAGACACTTTGCCCCATACTTCCCTCTTCGCCCTTCCAGTGCTCCTGTCCGTCTGTCCATCTCCCTCATTTAGTGCCTTTGAAAGATTCAAGCTTTTCCTGCTCTAAACAGGTGTCGCTTAGCGAGCAGACCTCCTGAAGACAAACAGGGAGATAGCTTTGTATCAGCCGACCCATCTGCGACTCTCCGACTCCAGACAATCCCATTGCACATCAGTAACCACTACAGGTTATTGAATTAGACCATCTTGATTTTAAAGAGCAATCCTGTTTTCTAGTAAGCAGTGGACACGCTGAGCTGGCTCAGGCCACGGCTCAGCCTCCATCACTGGCCAGGGGTCATCCTCCTCTCCTCTCCCACTCTAATTGCTTTAGACACATTACAAGGGCGTGATGCTAATAGATGCATAGTGCACACACATACAGTTATACCGTAGCTACATGCTAGCACTGCTGTTTAGACTCTGAGAGCCATAGAGGGATATTGGACAAAGAACTGGAGAAATGTAGTGAATGAGGGATGTAAAGCAGTAGTTTAGGCTGGTGTGTTGTGTGTTTTTCCACCCCGCCCCTCTGTGGGCTAGCTAGGTGCCCCATGTAGCAGGCAGTGATGTGGGCACAGTGTTCGGGGCATGGTCAGGACAGGCAGTGGAATCTGGAGGAGGGGCTGATGGAACAACAGATTACAGGAAAAGGTGTGAAGGAGATCCATGTTCAGACAGGATGGGTGCTCATCTCATTGCTACTTCTTCTCATTAGACAAATCACCCACTGGAAAGTTTGTTCCTTTTTTTGTAGTTAGCTGCAAAATATGATCCAGGTGTCCTTTGTTTAATGAATAAATTTGTTATTTTATTTGTCTGTTAGACAAGGCATGGATTTTTTGAAAAAGAAAATCATTCGCTGTGGTTTTGTTTACCTCAGTCCATTTGGTTGAAATGTCTGCAGAGCGCCTAGTGTTTGTTCTCTTATTAATGGAGCAGATAGTAAATGCAGACTGACCTGGTTACTATCCCCTCTCTCAATATGGCAGCCAGCTACAAATCATGTCTGTCTGGATCAAGTAATCCTCTTAATAAGCCTACTATCTTTCATTCTGAATGCAAAGCAACAGAGAGGTCATCAGTGTGGCTCTGTCTGTGTGGAGTACAAACAATGAAAGCAGGTGGACATGGGCTGACACAAAATGGTTGCCTACCTTCACTGTTTTCAGTGGAAGATCCTGCAACTACTACACCTGCCTTGCCTTCATTACGCTCAGATAATGCAGTTAAACATACAATATGGGGTTTCTTATCAAACCAATTATGTGCATTAATTACACCTGATTAGAATTCACTCCTCCAGTCAGGGCATACGGTCATAATTAGCAAATCCAGTCAAAATGTGCATGCTAAAAGTGCATGCTAAAAGACTCGGCCCGTTGTTTGAGTAGCATAAGTGCAAATAGGGTGGAGTGGGGGGGGGGGGGGGGGGGATTTTCTATCAGACATTAATGAAGAGCGAGGCAGACATTATCAATCTCTCCAGTGTGGGCCAGCCCTCTCTAGTTAATATGGTAGGGGGTGGGGGTAGAGACACACTGTCTGATCACAGCTAGAATTTGCATCCCTAAGTAAATAAGTAAATAAATCAAGTGGCGGCAGCGAATGTGCTAATCACCTGGGACATGGCGGCTGGGCTGAGCATAGTGCCGGGAAACTTTGCTCATGTAATATTCAGTACTGGCTGGGTTAAAGGGCAGGCCAGAGTTATTGGTTTCAGCCCGGTCGCCCCCCTTTAATCAATGCTGCCTGCATCCCTTTAATACAATTATTAGCTCAGCAGTATCTCGCGCTATCATTTTATCTCCTCGCCACTCTAAATTGCGGCCTGTGTATTGCTGGGCCACTGGTGCTCAGGGCATGGCCAGCTCCTGAAAGCACAGCTCACATTTATTCTTTCAGAGGCAGAGGATGGCTGGAGTGTTTGAAACCAGGCTGACCGAGGAGGTGGATGCCAGATCTAAACACAGCTGCATTTCAGACCCAACCCAGCTGGTGTATTTTGGGCTTTACTGAAAACATTGCCTTTTTTCCTCTCCTCCTCTTTGAGAGAGTGTGTATGCGAGGATACAAGTAATTACCTGCGTTGCATACTGCGTTGTGTGCACTCAACGAGAGAGGAGTGGGTGATGTGTTTTTCTATGCATGATTTCTCTTATTTCAGTAGGAAGGGAGAGGGCTGTAAAATGGCTGTGAAGTTATCAGCAGTACCCTTCACTTCTTCTCTAGTTATGTAAATGTATCATGTCCTGATGGGTGGTTTCTCTGTGTCTAATTATCGCACAGTGAATCTATTTTATCCATTAAGTTAGGCCTGTTTCTCCCTCTTTCTGACTGGAAGTTAATTAAAAACGGATGTAGGATTTGGAGAATGTAAGATTAGGGGTGTTGTTTGGAAGGTGAAGATAAAAGATGGTAACTTCCTGAAATGGCAGGAAGATGAATCGTGGGACGACTTATTAGTGCTCGTCTCAGGTATTGTGTTTAAGTACCTAATCTAACATAATGAGCCCTCTGTCATTTACCTAATTAGATCTCACACTTTTGGGTCTCACCCGATGCACTATACATTAAATGTGTTCTTCTCACCTGGGTTCTATAGATAGATGTTCCTTTGATGAAGGTGCTTTTTATCCCCCTTTACGTGATGAGAGCATTAGGGGAGGGGAAAATATGGAAGTACTTAGGATGAGAACAATGCTATGGGTTATGATTATGAAAGGAGTTCATACAAGCTCAGGAAGAGAGAGTGCATATGTGTGTGTCCTTGTTGATAACCATGGTCCTTTCATATATGCATTACCATTAGAGTCTCTTACCAATCTCTCTCTCTCTCTCTTCTCTCTCTGTGTCTTCAGGCCTGGATGCGATGAACACCTCATGTAGGCATCAGCATGGACAGCTGTGAGTCTCCTGTGGTTTCTGGGACAGACGATGGGCTCGGCTCCTCCACCACCTCCCAGCAACAGCAGCAGCAGCATTACCCTCTGCAGACCTGGAACGATCACTCTAACTCGCAGGTCCCTCCCAGCAGCCAGCCCTCTTCCCTGGAGCCCCTGTCTCTCTCTGCACCCTACCCCTCTGTGAGAGAGCCACAGCAGCAGCAGCATCCCACCCGGACCCCACCCCTGGCCCACAGCGACAGCTCCACCTCAGGCCAGCTGCACCCCAGAAGAGAGGAGCTCAACGAGGAGCAGGAGGGAGTGAGCTGCGGAGAGGAAGAAGAAGAATTGGAGGACTTGGATGAGATGGAGATCGACAGCTGTTTCCCAAGTCTGCAGCCCTTCCCCGGAGTACCCATAGCTCCTGGAGGAGGGGGCATGCCTACGCTGCTACGCCAGCAGCCCAACCAACGAAGGGGTGCGGCGGAGAGCGGGAGTGAGGAAGGAGAGGAGGAGGAAGAAGAGGAGAGCAGTGATGTGGAGAACCTGGCTGGAGAGATAGTCTACCAGCCGGACGGCTCAGCCTACATTGTTGAGAGTCTCAGCCAGCTGATCCAAAGCGGAGGGGGAGCGGTGCCCGGCCTGCTCCCCACAAACTCTCTCCCTGTGGCGGGGAAGACGGGGGAACCTGCTGGGACCTCATCCTCGGTGTACCCTCAGATCATCAACACGTTCCACATAGCCTCGTCGTTCGGGAAGTGGTTCGGTTCCTCAGACCAAGGTTTCCCCAATACCTCAACCCTGGCAGGCCTCAGTCCTGTCCTGCACAGTTTCCGCGTCTTCGATGTGCGGCACAAAAGCAACAAGGATTACCTGAACAGCGACGGGTCTGCCAAGAAGTCCTGCGTATCCAAAGATGTTCCCAACAACGTGGATTTCTCCAAATTTGATGGGCTGGCCCTCTATGGCAAGGGAAAGCCCATCCTCATGTGTTTTCTCTGCAAACTGTCCTTCGGCTACCCGCGGTCTTTCGCCACTCATGCCGTCCACGACCACCGCATGACCCTGTGTGAGGACGAGAGGCGGCTGCTGGGGGACAATAAGGCGTCTGCCATCATCCAGGGCATCGGGAAGGACAAAGAGCCCCTCATTAGCTTCCTGGAACCAAAAAACAAGAGCTCTCCTGTGCCGGTGCCCCCCACCATGGTCCCCATGAACTCTGGCCAGAGCTTCTACGGCACGTTCAGTGGGGTCCACCTGGAGGCAGGGAGCAGCAGTGGGGGCAGCGAGGCCCTCCTGAATAAAGACTCTGACTCCTCTGGCCTCCAGCAGCAGCAAGGCTCCCTCCTCTCTCTGGGGGGGCTGGGCAACCCCAAAGCACCTGCTCTTACCTCAACCCCAGGCCCTGCCAAAGACTCCAACGCCCTGCCCAAGCAGGGAGGGAGAACAGAGGGGCCTGTTGGGAAAGAGGGGATCCGCAGGCGGGAGCACGGGGACAAGGAGGGGCGAGAAGGCAAGGCACGCTTGGCTAGCCAGGAGGGGGGCTCGGAAGAAGAGGAGGAACTGTTATTAGAGGAAGAGGAAGACGAGGTGGAGGAAGAAGGAACTCCGCTGGCCTGTGTTGGTAACAGTAGCAGTGGTGGTGGAAAAGTGGGGGAACCGGCTGTATCAAACCAAAGCATTTCCAAATCTCCTTTATTAATGCCTAGTAGCGCTCTCCAGCCTACTGCCTGCCCATCTGCAGCCAGCCCCATGCTCAACAGCAAAGCCCCAGCTTCCACTTCTTCTTCCTCTGTCAGGGAAGAGGGCTCGGCGGCAGACGGTGGGGGGAGGACCTCGGAGCTCCCTCTGAGCTTTAACTGCCAGGGGCCCACTGTACCCATGGCGATGGCAGCTGCAGCCAGCAGAGGGAGCGAGGACGTCGCAGCGGGCACCTCCTCACCTCTGGCCTCCAACGCCTCCGCCGACGAAAGTGCCAATCGAGATAGTGCCACAGCTCCTGAACCAAATGATTGCCCGGCAGAGGGAGAGGAGGACAGCGGCGCCCTTCTGCACCATCACCACCTACACCATCACCACCACCACCTCCACCCCTCAGCCCACACCCACTCTCACCCACACCCCCACCCAGGGGGGTCCTGTGAAATGGGCGGTGGCGGTGAGTGCCCTCAGAACCACGGGCCTGGAGGAAGTGGAGTGGAATGCCCCAAATGCGACACCGTCCTGGGCTCCTCGCGGTCCCTGGGCGGACACATGACCATGATGCACTCGCGCAACTCGTGCAAGACACTCAAGTGTCCCAAATGCAACTGGCATTACAAGTACCAGCAGACCCTGGAGGCCCACATGAAGGAGAAGCACCCAGACTCCGGTGGCTCCTGTGTGTACTGCAGCAGTGGCCAGAGCCACCCGCGTCTGGCCCGAGGAGAGAGCTACACCTGCGGATACAAGCCCTTCCGCTGCGAGGTCAGTACTTCAACCTAGTCAGTTGAAGATCCAACCTAGTCAGTTGAAGTACTGACCTCAGCCTAATGACTAGTATACTGACAGGTGGTAGGACTTTGAATAGAACTTTAGCACAATGTGAAATATGTTGATATGTTGACATGTTGACTGATATGACATATCAATCAACATGTCATGATATGATTTATATTTCATGGACAATAAGTTAGAGGCAACAAAGATTTCCACTTTACAACATGAGCAAAAATGAACATCCGCTCTCTATTTTCTAGGTGTGTAACTACTCGACCACCACTAAGGGCAACCTGAGCATCCACATGCAGTCGGACAAGCATCTAAACAACATGCAGACCCTGCAGAACGGAGGCTCCATCCCCTCCGCCGAGCAGCAGGTGTTTGGCCAGCACCCTGGAGGGGTCGGAGTGGTGACCGTGCCCTCTGTGACCCAGGCCAGCACCCACCACCCGCCCCACCACCACCACCCCACCCAGTCCTCCGCTCACATGGCGGGGCCCTGCGGTTCCCCCTCGCCCACCAAGCCAAAAAGCAAGCCCACGTGGCGCTGCGAGGTGTGCGACTACGAGACCAACGTGGCGCGGAACCTGCGCATCCACATGACCAGCGAGAAGCACATGCACAACATGATGCTGCTGCAGCAGAATGTGACCCAGATGCAGCATGGTCGGCTGGGCCTGGGGGCCATGCCCTCTCCCTCCGAGGCTGAGCTCTACCAGTACTACCTGACCCAGAACATGAGCCTGCCCCCAGGCCTCAAGATGGACCCGGCTGGAGCTGAGGCCCAGTTCCTGCTGGGAGGCTTCCACCTGGACCCCAACATGGCCGCCTTGGCCCCCCAACTAGGTGAGCTCCCTCAGTCTGCCTCTGCAACAGTGGAACAGTGGGAGCCATTCTGGCTCTTCCCTCAGTACTGCCTCAGGTCACCACATAGAAGGCAGACTGCAGTTCAGTACGAGTTCACAAGGGGTGGGATCGCTCTCACTGCTGCCAGCTGTTTATTTTTAAACATGAAACACACAGTTATAAACTGTATGTGACTAAATGGAAGATTCAGCTTCTTTTTTTTTTTAAATGCTTCACTTTTTAACCCATTTAGACATAGGCTAATTGTGTTCATTTATTTACTGAATGTGTGTAGGGTGGCCAGTAAATGAATGCATGAATGGTAAGTCATTTTATATTTACATTCAATGATTTATAGTTTAGTTATCCCCATGAGAAACAGCAGAGCAGCCTTTTCTCTGAACCAACATGCAGGCAAAGGGTTAACCAGGGAACACATTAGCCCTCCCTCCCTCACTCTCACACACACTGTATATACACAATCCTATCTTTCATGTTGGCAGCTCTCTTTTTCTTTCTGTTTCTGTTGCCCGAAGGTACACCTGGCCTACTGAACTTAACATCATTCACCCTCTTTCCAAGCAAAGCGCCCCATTGAGAGATAAAGATAAAAGGGGGGAGGTGAAACAACGGCAATGTATAAAACACAATATTTCTAGAGGGTGGACCTAACTCACAACAATCCCTTTCTGTCTTAGTGTAAAAGACGACTTGTTAGTTGTTACCATATGACAGATTCTCTTTCACCAATGTGCCAGGCACCATGACTTCCATGCCATGTTCTGTCTAGTTGGAGCTGAATCGATATCTTCCCAGTAAAAGAGAGGATACACTCCAGACTGTGGCCTTGGTATTAGGATAGTGTTTCACTCCGGCTCGGCTGAGAAGAGTGGACCTATAAGGCTAGTGAAGCTATTGGTGGAGCTTCAGTTAGGGACTTTTTGTGTTGATTTTAGAGAAAGCGGACCCTGGTTAAAAAACGACCCAAGCCATTAGAGTTATGAGAGCTTTTTTGTCTCCATCAGTTATTAAGCGGTGTAGGTAGAACTTCTCTGAAAGCTCCTATATAGCCTCAAATATGCCCCCCAAACTCACACATCCACACTTCACTTCACTTCATTACAAACCTAGGAGTTTAGTTTACATTTCCAGTCTATGTCACTCTATCTGGGTCACACTGCCTGGGAAAGTCCCCCTGGGATACCTTGTTTTCCTCACAATATGCAGTGTGAGAGAGGGAGGGAGAGATAGAGAGAGAGCAGCTCAGTGAGCCTTCCTCTTGTTTGCCCATGTCCTCCATGCCTCCACTCCTCTGAACATCAGCGTTTTCATGTCATTATTTCCAAACTGCCACTGAACTCCGCCACTGGAGCTCTCTTTTTTCCCCCAACGTTGTAATTGCAGCTATAAATTTTATCTTGGTCAAAGAAGGGAGGAGTAGAGGGCCCAGTATGGGTAATTCAGCGGCATAGCTGAGTGTTTGGCGTGCCAGTTACAACCCCACAGTTTGTACAGACTTGTCTTCAACTGTCGCCGGTTCAAAGACACGAACAAGAATTGATTGCTGTGACTAATTTTTTATCCCCTCTCTTGCCATCTGGTTCATTTTCCTGTGAGGGAACGTTTAATAAGCATGTTACAGGGAGGCAATGACGAGGCATTACTCTCAGCCCTAAAACGACCACAGTGTCATCCCGAGCCACACACATTTTGATTGACTGTACACACTGATACACTCCATCACACACACACACACACAACTCTGCCGTCATATCTCTGTCTGTGCAGCTCAAGGACAGATAGTATCCGTCTGTACCTCCCTCCCTTTAGTCCTCTTTTCCACTGTGTATTTCTGACTTTTGAGGACATTGTTAGACAGAGAGGGAGATGACAAATCCTGACCTCACATGATCTCACCCTCTTGGTAATCCTTATCCCCAGGACTGAGCTGCTGCAGATACATAGAGTGGGTGGGGGGGGAGGGGGGAGGGGGGGGGGGGGGGGGGGGGCTTAGCTATTGTGTGCTCTACTTTGTTGTCCAATATACTGCCTGAATGCTGCAGCATCTAGGTAGAACTCTCTGAAAATCTAGCAAAGCTGGTCCACCACTAATCTTTTGGAAGTTCCACCAAGCCCTGTAGAGACACGTTAATATATTTACAGCCTGGACTTGGACTCTGCTTATGTCAAAGACTAAAGTTTCCAAGATTTCCCAATGATGTGTGTTTATCTCAAGCCTTTTAATGTTTTTTGAAAGTGAAAATATTTCCACAGCGTCCTGCCTCCCTTTCCCTAAACATTGATACGGACTGACAACGTTTCAGTCAAAATATTCTAGGTTATATTTAACAGAGGCCTGCTTACATCTAAAACACATGTAGGGACCGCAGACTGAACCTATTCTCACACAGCCGTGAAGGCAGAGGTAATCACTGTGTCTGTGTCGGAGCATGGAGTCTACAGTGGAAAAGAGTGTGAGAGCCGCACAGGAATGAGAGAATAAAGATGAGGAGAGGAGACGAAGAGATAGGGGTAGTAACTAGTGAGGGGACTGAGAGAGAGAAAGAGAGAAGGGGGGGCCCTGGCTGGAGAGGTGGATCTGTGAGTGATTTCAGAGGGCTTCACAGAGGTCTCCCTCTCCCGGCTATAAAAACTCAGGTAATGGAGAAAAGTCCGAGAGCAGGCTGCATACTGCAGCAATAAATAAAAAGAGGCTGCTGGAATTAATTTAGTGTAAAGCCAGGCGGGGTCAGCCAGTGCGCTCAGTCTGGGCAGTGATAGATTAAAGATCAGCGAGAAAAAAACTCCCCAGCCACTCTTACCTCATTTTTACCGCCTTTTCGTTTTTTCCCTCCTCCTCTTCAGACTGTAGATATGGTTGTTTCTGTTGTTGGATCTGGATGTGTGCGGTGTTTTTTTACTCCCCCCCCTTCGCTCAGTTACCGAGTAGGATTAATCTGGTAGGTGTCTGTATCGATTTAGCAGCTATGCAGAGTCGAAAGAGGCAGGAGAATCCAAAGAGAAAAGTGGATTTTTTGTATTATTATTCTGTGAACAAGGGCACTGGATTTGATTTACAGTAATGTATGCTTGGGAACTCTTTAGTTCTCTTGTAATGATAGAATAACTTTCTTTTTCTGCGGAGCTCACGGCCTCTGGAGTTGATTTAGTGCCGGGCCGTGAAAGTGCACCAGTCCAAACAGGACTACGTGTAAATCCTTACTCTGGCAGTGCAACGTTTCTGCACCCTGCGAAAAAGTCCAGACTTTCTTTCTCTCGGCTCAAAGGAAGGATAATCTTGATTTAATCAAATTAGGTACATAAATACACACATGCACATTATCCTCAGAGGGGTATTGGAACTAGAGAGCAAATCCACTTTGACTGCAGAGACAAACATGGCTCTTTGTTGAAAGTTGAACCGTACACCTTTCACTTTTCCAAGGACATTTTCCATGCTGAGGGAGGCTCAAAGAACTGAGAGCCCCTTTGGAAAACCCCATGCTTCCACCCCTCTAAGAAACTCTAAATAACTCCTGATGTCCACAAAAGTACATGTAACACAAAGTGAAATAGAGTGATGGCAAGATAGGAATAATCCCGGAAAGCTGTACTTAGAATTCAAAGCTTGTGAAATTTGAAAATAACCAACTGACCGTGTGCGTGTAACCAACTAAGCACTTTCTCTCTCTCTCTCTCTCTCTCTCTCTCTCTCTCTCTCTCTCTCTCTCTCTCTCTCTCTCTCTCTCTCTCTCTCTCTCTCTCTCTCACACACACACACTTCTCTCTCTCTTCCCTCCTCTCCCTTTTTCTCTCTTTCCGTCCCTGGTGCTCAGTAGGTGGGGAGATCCCCATGGACGTGCGGCTGGGTGGCGTTGGTGGTCAGTTGGTGTCTGAGGAGTTGATGACCCTGGGGGAGAGCTTGTCGCAGACCAGTGACCCCTCCCTCAAGCTGTTCCAGTGTGCCGTGTGCAACCGCTTCACCACCGACAACCTGGATGTGCTGGGCATGCACATGGGTGCTGAGCGCAGCCTGCCCGAGGAGGAGTGGCGCGCCGTGGTGGGCGATTCGCACCAGTGCAAGCTGTGCCGTTACACCACACAGCTGAAGGCCAACTTCCAGCTGCACTGCAAGACCGACAAGCATGTGCAGAAGTACCAGCTGGTGGCCCACATCAAGGAGGGGGGCAAGGGCAACGAGTGGCGCTTGAAGTGCGTGGCCATCGGCAACCCGGTGCACCTGAAGTGCAACGCCTGCGACTACTACACTAACAGCCTGGAGAAGCTACGCATGCATACCATCAACTCCCGCCACGAGGCCAGCCTCAAGCTTTACAAGGTACGTGCCTCATCTTCACCTCTCATCCCTCCTTTCACCCTACCGTTCTCCCCTTCCACCGTTCCTCCCTCTTCTCTTCTTCCTTCCTAACGTTACATTCCTCCACGGTACTCCACTGCAGATCCCTGGATTCTGCTCCGCTGCTAGCCGCTTCCACCAGTCATGAATGATGGCCCTGTTGTCTAACCCTTCTGTTCACAGGGCCCATAGAGAGGAGTGGGGGGGCTAGAACATGGCAGGTGGATCCGGGTAAAGAGGATAAGGGGTGAAATCACTAGGAGAGGGATGAAGAAGTGTGAGGAGACAGAGGTTTGGTGTTAATACTCCTCGGGGCGGGAAAGGCAGAATCGTTCTCGACAGCCGTATTGATTTTCGCTGGACTTGGAGCTTCACCTTCTCCTCTAATCATTCCATAATAGCCAATGGATGAACACTCTCTGAACAAATGGCCATAAATCTAACAGGCCTGATTCCACTTAGGCACCTATCCTGTGTGTCTGCGGCAAGGCTAGGGCTACTCTGTGTTTAACCCAACCTGGCATGGCTACATAGACGGCTAACACAATCACACACACACACTAAGACGTAAACAAACACATACCGTTCACCCACACATTCACACACCCACACAACTGTAGCTCATCACACTGCTCTGTCCCCAAACACACTGTGCCTTTATTTACACAAAGACTCCACTCCATTCTCAAGTGTTAGGCTATTGGAAAGTAAATGGGCAAAACAAACAATATATTCTATTGGTTTTATATGAGCTTAACTCTTATTTTCTGTCTTTTTGCACTATAACTGCTCTTGGCAAATAGTGTGATATAGGAGGGTGAAAAAGGAGGAGACAATATTGTGTTTTTAATCACATTAAAAAGCTAGGGTAGAATACACCAATTGAGAACCCTCTCCAATCGCCTGTCTCTCTGGCCCTACTGAAAGCCCCCTGCTTTATGAATGGTTCCTGGGATCCGCTGATGTTTTTATTGCAGGTTTCCTGTCTGCAAGGCCTTTGTAGTGAGAGATCCTACAGTAACTGAGACAAATGTTTTTTCAACACTTAGGGGAGGTGTGAGGCTCTGCTCCCAGGTCGACCATTAGGAGGGCCGGAGGGAGCAGGCCGTGTTGACTCTCGGTCAGGGTAGGGTAGGGCCCCGGCCGCCGTCCCAGCAGCCTCTGGGCCTGGAGAGAGACAGAGAGCAAGGTTATAGTGGAGCAGGACTGGAGCGGTGTCTCCACCACTCATGCCCAGACACGTAGACAGGATATTTACAAATACCACACTGATTAAAATATGTAACACAATCTGTAGGACACGCTGGGCCTGGCATGTGGAGGCAGAGAGGCTGAGAGTGGCCTCCTAGTGCCCCAGGCTGGGTTCATCCTCACTGGGCAGGGCTGGGGTAACGCTGGGTGTTCTCTGTGCCACTGAGACAGACGGGGCATTCTGCCCACATGCCAGTGGCACTGTCTCACACTTGACCGAAGTAGATGGGCCCTGACATCCTGCACTCACACCTAAGGTGGAAAATAATGTTTTGTCTGAAAGGAGAGTGAAGAGTTTATATTACATTGTCTGTATGTCTGCCTTCCACTTATCATGTGCCAAAATGGTGAAAAGAACAGACAGTTTTTTTCCTTCCCCTAACTTATCTTTACTGTAGAAAGTTGACATACTGTATATGGTAATACGACTGGGGAGGATTAAATATGTACAGTGCCTTGCAAAACTATTCATCCCCCTTGGGGTTTGTCCTATTTTGTTGCATTACAACCTGTAATTTAAATAGCTTTTTATTTGGATTTCATGTAATGGACATACACAATATAGTCCAAATTGGTGAAGTGAAAAAAAAAAAAACTTGTTTAAAACATTTCAAAAAGAAAAAAACTGAAAAGTGGTGCATGCATATGTATTCACCTCCTTTGCTATGAAGCCCCTAAATAAGATCTGGTGCAACCAGTTACCTTCAGAAGTCACATAATTAGTTAAATAAAGTCCACCTGTGTGCAATCTAAGTGTCACATGATCTGTCACACGATCTCAGTATATATACACCTGTTCTGAAAGGCCCCAGAGTCTGCAACACCACTAAACAAGAGGCACCACCAAGCAAGCAGCACCATGAAGACCAAGGAGCTCTCCAAACAGGTCAGGGACAAAGTTGTTGAGAACTACAGTTCAGGGTTGGGTTATAAAAAAAATATGCAAAACTTTGAACATCCCATGGAGCACCATTTAAATCCATTATTAAAAAATGGAAAGAATATGGCACCACAACAAACCTGCCAAGAGAGGGCCACCCACCAAAACTCACAGACCAAGCAAGGAGGGCATTAATCAGAGGCAACAAAGAGACCAAAGATAACCCTGAAGGAGCTGCAAAGCTCCTTCAGGGTTATCTGTCCATAGGGGGGCTATCAGGGCTATCTGTCCATAGGACCACTTTAAGCCGTACACTCCACAGAGCTGGGCTTTATGGAAGAGTGGCCAGAAAAAAGCCATTACTTAAAGAAAAAAAGAAGCAAACACATTTGGTGTTCGCCAAAAGGCATGTGGGAGACTCCCCAAACATATGAAAGAAGGTTCTCTGGTCAGATGAGACTAAAATTTAGTTTTTTGTCCATCAAGGAAAATGCTATGTCTGGCGCAAACCCAACACCTCTCATCACCCCGAGAACACCATCCCCACAGCTTGATGCTGCCACCACAATGCCTCACTGTGGGGATGTTTTTCATCGGCAGGAACTGGGAAACTGGTCAGAATTGAAGGAATGATGGATGGCGCTAAATACAGGGAAATTCTTGAGGGAAACCTGTTTGTCTTCCAGAGATTTGAGACTGGGACGGAGGTTCACCTTCCAGCAGGACAATGACCCTAAGCATACTGCTAAAGCAACACTTGAGTGGTTTAAGGGGAAACATTTAAATGTTTTGGAATGGCCTAGTCAAAGCCCAGACCTCAATCCAATTGAGAATCTGTGGTATGACTTAAAGATTGCTGTACACCAGCGGAACCCATCCAACTTGAAGGAGCTGGAGCAGTTTTGCCTTGAAGAATGGGCAAAAATGCCAGTGGCTAGATGTGCCAAGCTTATAGAGACATACCCCAAGAGACTTACAGCTGTAATTTCTGCAAAAGGTGGCTCTACAAAGTATTGACTTTGGGGGGGGTGAATAGTTATGCACGCTCTAGGTTTCAGTTTTTTTGTCTTATTTCTTGTTTGTTTCACAGTAAAAAAAGATGTTGCATCTTCTAAGTGGTAGGCATGTTGTGTAAATCAAATGATACAAACCCCCCAAAAATATTTTTATTCCAGGTTGAAAAGCAACAAAATAGGACAAGTGCCAAGGGGGTGAATACTTTCGCAAGCCACTGTACAACACAATCTAGCATGATCGTTTTTCACCACTTAAGCCTCTTAAGATGGCTCCATACTTCTTAAAGCCAATTGATCTCCAGAGAAAGGGAAGTATCTGCCCAGGAATGACCTGAGCTCTCACCCCCGGAACACAGAGCCCTGCTGGCCCTCACTAAACAGGCAGCTCCCATCACTCCAGACATGTGTAGTGGTGAAAAAATATGTTCACAACTTGACAAGAATTATTACTGCATTTCACGACCCAGAAATGTGATTAGTGGATGATAAGTAAATGGTTCTGAGGCTTAGCTCACTGCAGCACGGGTTGGCGCCCCACTTGACAATGTCATAACCTTTGTGACGTGTTGGATTTCCAGTCCTTGTAGAGTAGAGTGAATGACAACCAGCCAGGCAGGCAGAACCCCACAGCACAGCAGGCCCTTGAGCTCAGCCACAGCCTCAGCCTTCGACTCAGCCTGGCAGATTATGCAAGGATGAAGAAAGGAAAAAAAGAAAAATAATGTATTCCTCCCAAAAGAAATGTGATGCGAATAGCAGCATTTTTTAAACCTTTTTGGGGAGAAAATAAATCATCAAGTCAGCATAAACAGGCTGTAAGATGTGGGAGATCCTTGGGACACTTCACCCAAATCAAAACTGGTTTGCATTAAACAGGCCCTTTGTGTCCACGGCTCCGTATAAATTGGAGCCTGTAATTACTGGAATTAAAAAGGAAGGTTTAAACTGAGGGCTAAGCTGGATGGGATAATTTGAGAGTCTGTGGTATGTGGCCCATATTAGGGCTTTCTAAAAATATCCCCCCCACCACCCCACGTATTGGAATGTTCCGAAAGCCCACGGAAAACTTGAGCGAGGCGTCCTCACCGCATGGACCACCACGCAGTGGGGGTGATGCTGCAGCCTCTTCCTGACTCCCTTGTGCTGGGTTTGGAGACACTCAATCTGGAGCCCCACTCTGGCTGCAGTTGACACACCCCTCTGCTCTTAAATGAACTTTCACCTTCCCTTCACGTCTCCCCACTCACTGTCGACTTTGTAGTGGTGGTAGTGATGTCATGATGGTCACCCATAAGCGCAAGCAGATGGCCCGACACTACAATATGCAGGTCACCCTAAAGTTAAGCTCTCTTTTATTGGAAGCTTCAGCTCCCCCACTCTCCCTAGAGACACTCTGGCCTGGAGAAATCCAACTTCTACTCCTGATTTACAGTTATTCACAGTTACCTTATGGTAGTAGTAACACATCCCTCCAAACGTCTCTGACAGAGACTCACACAGGTTTATTAAACGTTCCCAGTAGGCCTCAGGTGCTTGTCTGTAGGTCACGTAAGAGTGGAGGGGAGAGGAGGCTGGGAGCCGGCCAGCTCCCTCCCAGTCCCAGGCCTGAGCTGCTGTACTCTGCCTCACTCTGCTTCTGCCCACACAGGATGGGTGGAGCCTGGGCCGGCCAGGCCTCTGCTTCCAGGCAGGAGTTTGGGGAAAGGGGAGGAGCATGGAGGGCTAGCTGGCTACCTTCCTTGTCTCGGGGGCTGGTGCGATCTGCGGTAATTGAGATTGATTGGATGTTATTTTTCCCCTTGCAAATGTAGTCCATTAGCTTGGCACATGCATAATCAGTTTAGAGCGCAGTTAGCTGAATGTAATCATGTTCCTCGGTGTCTGCTCGCACAAAATCCACTCCAGATGCCGCTTGGCCGCGGAAAGAGAGGAAGAAAGTGCCGTCACTATCACATGGGGAATCTTTAACCAAGAAAGCCCCGACACCCCTCCCTCTGTCCTGGCCCCGCTCTATTAAACACACAACTGTACAAACTCTCCCATAGATACACACACAACTGTACAAACTCTCCCATAGACACACACACAACTGTACAAACTCTCCCATAGACACACACACAACTGTTCAAACTCTCCCATAGACACACACACAACTGTTCAAACTCTCCCATAGATAAACACACAACTGTTCAAACTCTCCCATAGACACACACACAACTGTTCAAACTCTCCCATAGATACACACACAACTGTTCAAACTCTCCCATAGACACACACACAACTGTTCAAACTCTCCCATAGATACACACACAACTGTTCAAACTCTCCCATAGATACACACACAACTGTTCAAACTCTCCCATAGACACACACACAACTGTTCAAACTCTCCCATAGACATGCACGCACGCACGCACACACGCACGCGCACGCACGCGCACACACGCGCACACACACGCACACGCACACACACACAGACTGTGCACGGTGACTGCCTCCCTTACACCTGAAAACAGGCCTTCAGAGCAGATCACATGTTCTCAAGTCTTAGCTGCTAAGACTAACGCGGTGCTGACTGGGACCCAAGCCCGGCCCACTAACCAGCGCAAAGCATCTGTATCTTGGACGCCTCTCCTCTCCTTATTTTCCCCTCCAGTGCGATCCAACTGGGTAACTGAGCGGTTAGGAAAGAACATGTCTGAAAAGCATAATAGGAGCAAAGTGTGTGTAATGTAAATGAAGGGATTAGCTGCTACATGGAAATGCATTAAGGTGTTTCAGTGAGGATCCTACTCAGCACAAGCACTCTGCTCCTCTGCCCCAGACTGCACACTGACCTGCCCATTAATGATCATAATTATCAGGATTGATTCCAAATCCTCCTGGCCATCAGAGGAGAGGGGAAACCATCATCATCGTAACGAATAAGTAATGGTTTCACTCCAGAAAGGATTGTTTTTTATTATCAAATAAAAGTGGAGAGAGTAATTTGGAGTTAAAGTCACGGGGGAGCATTTAATCGCTGTTGGGATCCGATCCGTCATGGCCCTTTCATCTGCCAGCCGATCAGCCCAACCTCAGCCCCATCAGGAGACAGACAGACACTCACCACCACCACCAGACAGCAGTTAGAGGAGGGGAGGGGGGAGACAGACAGACAGAGAGCGAGGGGGGAGGGGGGAGGGAGACGGAGAGAGGCTCGTTTAGACAGAGATACTCTGCTAATTATCATGGCTGGCCTGTGATTGTTCAGTAATAGTGCTCAGTGGGAAAGGTTGCAGCGGTTCCAGGAAGAGCTCGGATTTACTGGTACTACCGCTCTAATAAAGCGCTCGCTGCACATCCTGGGAGACAGCCCATTCCCCTATACACACACACACACACACACACACACACACACACACACACACACACACACACACACACACACACACACACACACACACACTCCCCTTTACAGCAATCACCTTTACAGAGGCTAGGGGGAATAGCTACACGCGTCTGTACAGATCACATTCGTTAGTACATAGTGCAGGTCATATGATATTGTGTAGCTCAGTACAAGTGGGTGGTAGCCGGCGTAATGTAAAGCTGAGGAAGTGTTTAAATTGTGTGTGGGGCCTCCTTACACTCCCTCAGTCAACACAGCAATGATCCAGAACCCCCTTCCCCTTCCCACTTCCCTCTGTCTATAGCCTGCCTGCAGGGTGGTGACCTCTGAGCTGCATTGCCTAAACAGGACCCAATCACTCCAGAGGGTGGGTGGGACTACAGTGCTCTCTCTGAGGAATAGAGCTCAGAGGATCAGTCTATGATTGGCTGTAGTCGCTGTCGGTCAGGCTGTGAGGGGTGTGGTATCAGAGAGGGAGGGTTCAGGACTCTGTTTGGCAGTGTGTTGGAATTTCACAAGTCCTCCAGCTCCCACCTCGGAGAAGGCCATGCGCTGACCCGTGGCCCAGCTGCTGCACTGCTGCTGCTGATTGGGAGTGCATCTGCCCCTCCGTGGGGGTTTCGAGGGCCAGCACAGAGAGAGAGAGAGAGAGGGAGAGAGGCGCCCAAGCAGGGTAGGCCCAGCTTTATTTGAGCCTTTTTCACAAGCTGTTTACCTAGATTGACTAATAGAATGGCTAAATGGGCCCTGGCCTCTACTCCCTCCCTCCTCACTGTGTGTCTGGTTAGAGATAGGGACGTGTCCAGCACTGCGTCATATCTCTGCAGGCCCACAGAGGGAGGGCCAGAGGGGGGAGGAGTGGGATGTTATTTTTCTGGTTTAGTTGGGAGTTGGAGTTCCTTGGTTATTGTGTTAATGGTTGTTTGTTTTGACTTTAGTTTTTTTCTTTGGGCAGCCGGACAAGAGCAACTGAGCACACTCCTGCCGGTGTGCAAGGAAGCCGTTGATCCTATTATCTGTTGCCTGATCAGCAGAAAAGGCAGATTGGCGGCTGAAGGGGAGGGTTAGGGGAGGACTCAGGGAGAGGAGGACTAGAGCAGCTCAGTGCTCAGTGTATACTAGAGGGGGGAGTTAGTAGAGTTTTAGGAGGTATGTTTGGTGTTGTCAGTGTATACTAGAGGGGGAGTTAGTAGAGTTTTAGGATGTATGTTTGGTGTTGTCAGTGTATACTAGAGGGAGAGTTAGTAGAGTTTTAGGAGGTATGTTTGGTGTTGTCAGTGTATACTAGAGGGGGGAGTTAGTAGAGTTTTAGGAGGTATGTTTGGTGTTGTCAGTGTATACTAGAGGGGGAGTTAGTAGAGTTTTAGGATGTATGTTTGGTGTTGTCAGTGTATACTAGAGGGGGGCGTTAGTAGAGTTTTAGGATGTATGTTTGGTGTTGTCAGTGTATACTAGAGGGGGGAGTTAGTAGAGTTTTAGGAGGTATGTTTGGTGTTGTCAGTGTATACTAGAGGGGGAGTTAGTAGAGTTTTAGGAGGTATGTTTGGTGTTGTCAGTGTATACTAGAGGGAGAGTTAATAGAGTTTTAGGATGTATGTTTGGTGTTGTTAGTGTATACTAGAGGGGGTGTTAGTAGAGTTTTAGGAGGTATGTTTGGTGTTGTCAGTGTATACTAGAGGGGGAGTTAGTAGAGTTTTAGGAGGTATGTTTGGTGTTGTCAGTGTATACTAGATGGGGAGTTAGTAGAGTTTTAGGAGGTATGTTTGGTGTTGTCAGTGTATACTAGAGGGAGAGTCAGTAGAGTTTTAGGAGGTATGTTTGGTGTTGTCAGTGTATACTAGAGGGGGGAGTTAATAGAGTTTTAGGAGGTATGTTTGGTGTTGTCAGTGTATACTAGAGGGGGAGTTAGTAGAGTTTTAGGAGGTATGTTTGGTGTTGTCAGTGTATACTAGAGGGGGGAGTTAATAGAGTTTTAGGATGTATGTTTGGTGTTGTCAGTGTATACTAGAGGGGGGAGTTAATAGAGTTTTAGGATGTATGTTTGGTGTTGTCAGTGTATACTAGAGGGGGGCGTTAGTAGAGTTTTAGGATGTATGTTTGGTGTTGTTAGTGTATACTAGAGGGGGGAGTTAGTAGAGTTTTAGGAGGTATGTTTGGTGTTGTCAGTGTATACTAGAGGGGGAGTTAGTAGAGTTTTAGGATGTATGTTTGGTGTTGTCAGTGTATACTAGAGGGGGAGTCAGTAGAGTTTTAGGAGGTATGTTTGGTGTTGTCAGTGTATACTAGAGGGGGGAGTTAATAGAGTTTTAGGAGGTATGTTTGGTGTTGTCAGTGTATACTAGAGGGGGGAGTTAGTAGAGTTTTAGGAGGTATGTTTGGTGTTGTCAGTGTATACTAGAGGGAGAGTTAATAGAGTTTTAGGATGTATGTTTGGTGTTGTTAGTGTATACTAGAGGGGGTGTTAGTAGAGTTTTAGGAGGTATGTTTGGTGTTGTCAGTGTATACTAGAGGGGGAGTTAGTAGAGTTTTAGGAGGTATGTTTGGTGTTGTCAGTGTATACTAGATGGGGAGTTAGTAGAGTTTTAGGAGGTATGTTTGGTGTTGTCAGTGTATACTAGAGGGAGAGTCAGTAGAGTTTTAGGAGGTATGTTTGGTGTTGTCAGTGTATACTAGAGGGGGGAGTTAATAGAGTTTTAGGAGGTATGTTTGGTGTTGTCAGTGTATACTAGAGGGGGAGTTAGTAGAGTTTTAGGAGGTATGTTTGGTGTTGTCAGTGTATACTAGAGGGGGGAGTTAATAGAGTTTTAGGATGTATGTTTGGTGTTGTCAGTGTATACTAGAGGGGGGAGTTAATAGAGTTTTAGGATGTATGTTTGGTGTTGTCAGTGTATACTAGAGGGGGGCGTTAGTAGAGTTTTAGGATGTATGTTTGGTGTTGTTAGTGTATACTAGAGGGGGGAGTTAGTAGAGTTTTAGGAGGTATGTTTGGTGTTGTCAGTGTATACTAGAGGGGGAGTTAGTAGAGTTTTAGGATGTATGTTTGGTGTTGTCAGTGTATACTAGAGGGGGAGTCAGTAGAGTTTTAGGAGGTATGTTTGGTGTTGTCAGTGTATACTAGAGGGGGGAGTTAATAGAGTTTTAGGAGGTATGTTTGGTGTTGTCAGTGTATACTAGAGGGGGGAGTTAGTAGAGTTTTAGGAGGTATGTTTGGTGTTGTCAGTGTATACTAGAGGGGGGAGTTAGTAGAGTTTTAGGAGGTATGTTTGGTGTTGTCAGTGTATACTAGAGGGGGAGTTAGTAGAGTTTTAGGATGTATGTTTGGTGTTGTCAGTGTATACTAGAGGGGGAGTCAGTAGAGTTTTAGGAGGTATGTTTGGTGTTGTCAGTGTATACTAGAGGGGGAGTTAGTAGAGTTTTAGGATGTATGTTTGGTGTTGTCAGTGTATACTAGAGGGGGAGTCAGTAGAGTTTTAGGAGGTATGTTTGGTGTTGTCAGTGTATACTAGAGGGGGAGTTAGTAGAGTTTTAGGATGTATGTTTGGTGTTGTCAGTGTATACTAGAGGGGGAGTCAGTAGAGTTTTAGGAGGTATGTTTGGTGTTGTCAGTGTATACTAGAGGGGGAGTTAGTAGAGTTTTAGGAGGTATGTTTGGTGTTGTCAGTGTATACTAGAGGGGGAGTTATTAGAGTTTTAGGATGTATGTTTGGTGTTGTCAGTGTATACTAGAGGGGGCGTTAGTAGAGTTTTAGGATGTATGTTTGGTGTTGTCAGTGTATACTAGAGGGAGAGTTAGTAGAGTTTTAGGATGTATGTTTGGTGTTGTCGGTGTATACTAGAGGGGGAGTCAGTAGAGTTTTAGGAGGTATGTTTGGTGTTGTCAGTGTATACTAGAGGGGGAGTTATTAGAGTTTTAGGATGTATGTTTGGTGTTGTCAGTGTATACTAGAGGGGGAGTTATTAGAGTTTTAGGATGTATGTTTGGTGTTGTCAGTGTATACTAGAGGGGGCGTTAGTAGAGTTTTAGGAGGTATGTTTGGTGTTGTCAGTGTATACTAGAGGGGGAGTTATTAGAGTTTTAGGATGTATGTTTGGTGTTGTCAGTGTATACTAGAGGGGGAGTTATTAGAGTTTTAGGATGTATGTTTGGTGTTGTCAGTGTATACTAGAGGGGGCGTTAGTAGAGTTTCAGGATGTATGTTTGGTGTTGTCAGTGTATACTAGAGGGGGAGTCAGTAGAGTTTTAGGAGGTATGTTTGGTGTTGTCAGTGTATACTAGAGGGGGAGTTAGTAGAGTTTTAGGAGGTATGTTTGGTGTTGTCAGTGTATACTAGAGGGGGAGTTATTAGAGTTTTAGGATGTATGTTTGGTGTTGTCAGTGTATACTAGAGGGGGCGTTAGTAGAGTTTTAGGATGTATGTTTGGTGTTGTCAGTGTATACTAGAGGGAGAGTTAGTAGAGTTTTAGGATGTATGTTTGGTGTTGTCAGTGTATACTAGAGGGGGGAGTTAGTAGAGTTTTAGGATGTATGTTTGGTGTTGTCAGTGTATACTAGAGGGGGGAGTTAGTAGAGTTTTAGGAGGTATGTTTGGTGTTGTCAGTGTATACTAGAGGGGGCGTTAGTAGAGTTTTAGGATGTATGTTTGGTGTTGTCAGCGTATACTAGAGGGGGCGTTAGTAGAGTTTTAGGATGTATGTTTGGTGTTGTTAGTGTATACTAGAGGGGGAGTTAATAGAGTTTTAGGAGGTATGTTTGGTGTTGTCAGTGTATACTAGAGGGGGCGTTAGTAGAGTTTTAGGATGTATGTTTGGTGTTGTCAGTGTATACTAGAGGGAGAGTTAGTAGAGTTTTAGGATGTATGTTTGGTGTTGTCGGTGTATACTAGAGGGGGAGTCAGTAGAGTTTTAGGAGGTATGTTTGGTGTTGTCAGTGTATACTAGAGGGGGAGTTATTAGAGTTTTAGGATGTATGTTTGGTGTTGTCAGTGTATACTAGAGGGGGAGTTATTAGAGTTTTAGGATGTATGTTTGGTGTTGTCAGTGTATACTAGAGGGGGCGTTAGTAGAGTTTTAGGAGGTATGTTTGGTGTTGTCAGTGTATACTAGAGGGGGAGTTATTAGAGTTTTAGGATGTATGTTTGGTGTTGTCAGTGTATACTAGAGGGGGAGTTATTAGAGTTTTAGGATGTATGTTTGGTGTTGTCAGTGTATACTAGAGGGGGCGTTAGTAGAGTTTCAGGATGTATGTTTGGTGTTGTCAGTGTATACTAGAGGGGGAGTCAGTAGAGTTTTAGGAGGTATGTTTGGTGTTGTCAGTGTATACTAGAGGGGGAGTTAGTAGAGTTTAGGAGGTATGTTTGGTGTTGTCAGTGTATACTAGAGGGGGAGTTATTAGAGTTTTAGGATGTATGTTTGGTGTTGTCAGTGTATACTAGAGGGGGCGTTAGTAGAGTTTTAGGATGTATGTTTGGTGTTGTCAGTGTATACTAGAGGGAGAGTTAGTAGAGTTTTAGGATGTATGTTTGGTGTTGTCAGTGTATACTAGAGGGGGGAGTTAGTAGAGTTTTAGGATGTATGTTTGGTGTTGTCAGTGTATACTAGAGGGGGGAGTTAGTAGAGTTTTAGGAGGTATGTTTGGTGTTGTCAGTGTATACTAGAGGGGGCGTTAGTAGAGTTTTAGGATGTATGTTTGGTGTTGTCAGCGTATACTAGAGGGGGCGTTAGTAGAGTTTTAGGATGTATGTTTGGTGTTGTTAGTGTATACTAGAGGGGGAGTTAATAGAGTTTTAGGAGGTATGTTTGGTGTTGTCAGTGTATACTAGAGGGGGAGTTAGTAGAGTTTTAGGATGTATGTTTGGTGTTGTCAGTGTATACTAGAGGGGGCGTTAGTAGAGTTTTAGGATGTATGTTTGTTGTTGTTAGTGTATACTAGAGGGGGGAGTTAGTAGAGTTTTAGGAGGTATGTTTGGTGTTGTCAGTGTATACTAGAGGGGGAGTTAGTAGAGTTTTAGGAGGTATGTTTGGTGTTGTTAGTGTATACTAGAGGGGGAGTTAGTAGAGTTTTAGGAGGTATGTTTGGTGTTGTCAGTGTATACTAGAGGGTGAGTTAGTAGAGTTTTAGGAGGTATGTTTGGTGTTGTCAGTGTATACTAGATGGGGAGTTAGTAGAGTTTTAGGAGGTATGTTTGGTGTTGTCAGTGTATACTAGAGGGAGAGTCAGTAGAGTTTTAGGAGGTATGTTTGGTGTTGTCAGTGTATACTAGAGGGGGGAGTTAATAGAGTTTTAGGAGGTATGTTTGGTGTTGTCAGTGTATACTACAGGGGGAGTTATTAGAGTTTTAGGAGGTATGTTTGGTGTTGTCAGTGTATACTAGAGGGGGGAGTTAATAGAGTTTTAGGATGTATGTTTGGTGTTGTCAGTGTATACTAGAGGGGGGAGTTAATAGAGTTTTAGGATGTATGTTTGGTGTTGTCAGTGTATACTAGAGGGGGAGTTAGTAGAGTTTTAGGATGTATGTTTGGTGTTGTCAGTGTATACTAGAGGGGGCGTTAGTAGAGTTTTAGGATGTATGTTTGGTGTTGTCAGTGTATACTAGAGGAGGAGTCAGTAGAGTTTTAGGAGGTATGTTTGGTGTTGTCAGTGTATACTAGAGGGGGAGTTATTAGAGTTTTAGGATGTATGTTTGGTGTTGTCAGTGTATACTAGAGGGGGAGTTATTAGAGTTTTAGGATGTATGTTTGGTGTTGTCAGTGTATACTAGAGGGGGCGTTAGTAGAGTTTCAGGATGTATGTTTGGTGTTGTCAGTGTATACTAGAGGGGGAGTCAGTAGAGTTTTAGGAGGTATGTTTGGTGTTGTCAGTGTATACTAGAGGGGGAGTTAGTAGAGTTTTAGGAGGTATGTTTGGTGTTGTCAGTGTATACTAGAGGGGGAGTTATTAGAGTTTTAGGATGTATGTTTGGTGTTGTCAGTGTATACTAGAGGGGGCGTTAGTAGAGTTTTAGGATGTATGTTTGGTGTTGTCAGTGTATACTAGAGGGAGAGTTAGTAGAGTTTTAGGATGTATGTTTGGTGTTGTCAGTGTATACTAGAGGGGGGAGTTAGTAGAGTTTTAGGATGTATGTTTGGTGTTGTCAGTGTATACTAGAGGGGGGAGTTAGTAGAGTTTTAGGAGGTATGTTTGGTGTTGTCAGTGTATACTAGAGGGGGCGTTAGTAGAGTTTTAGGATGTATGTTTGGTGTTGTCAGCGTATACTAGAGGGGGCGTTAGTAGAGTTTTAGGATGTATGTTTGGTGTTGTTAGTGTATACTAGAGGGGGAGTTATTAGAGTTTTAGGATGTATGTTTGGTGTTGTCAGTGTATACTAGAGGGGGAGTTATTAGAGTTTTAGGATGTATGTTTGGTGTTGTCAGTGTATACTAGAGGGGGCGTTAGTAGAGTTTTAGGAGGTATGTTTGGTGTTGTCAGTGTATACTAGAGGGGGAGTTATTAGAGTTTTAGGATGTATGTTTGGTGTTGTCAGTGTATACTAGAGGGGGAGTTATTAGAGTTTTAGGATGTATGTTTGGTGTTGTCAGTGTATACTAGAGGGGGCGTTAGTAGAGTTTCAGGATGTATGTTTGGTGTTGTCAGTGTATACTAGAGGGGGAGTCAGTAGAGTTTTAGGAGGTATGTTTGGTGTTGTCAGTGTATACTAGAGGGGGAGTTAGTAGAGTTTAGGAGGTATGTTTGGTGTTGTCAGTGTATACTAGAGGGGGAGTTATTAGAGTTTTAGGATGTATGTTTGGTGTTGTCAGTGTATACTAGAGGGGGCGTTAGTAGAGTTTTAGGATGTATGTTTGGTGTTGTCAGTGTATACTAGAGGGAGAGTTAGTAGAGTTTTAGGATGTATGTTTGGTGTTGTCAGTGTATACTAGAGGGGGGAGTTAGTAGAGTTTTAGGATGTATGTTTGGTGTTGTCAGTGTATACTAGAGGGGGGAGTTAGTAGAGTTTTAGGAGGTATGTTTGGTGTTGTCAGTGTATACTAGAGGGGGCGTTAGTAGAGTTTTAGGATGTATGTTTGGTGTTGTCAGCGTATACTAGAGGGGGCGTTAGTAGAGTTTTAGGATGTATGTTTGGTGTTGTTAGTGTATACTAGAGGGGGAGTTAATAGAGTTTTAGGAGGTATGTTTGGTGTTGTCAGTGTATACTAGAGGGGGAGTTAGTAGAGTTTTAGGATGTATGTTTGGTGTTGTCAGTGTATACTAGAGGGGGCGTTAGTAGAGTTTTAGGATGTATGTTTGGTGTTGTTAGTGTATACTAGAGGGGGGAGTTAGTAGAGTTTTAGGAGGTATGTTTGGTGTTGTCAGTGTATACTAGAGGGGGAGTTAGTAGAGTTTTAGGAGGTATGTTTGGTGTTGTTAGTGTATACTAGAGGGGGAGTTAGTAGAGTTTTAGGAGGTATGTTTGGTGTTGTCAGTGTATACTAGAGGGTGAGTTAGTAGAGTTTTAGGAGGTATGTTTGGTGTTGTCAGTGTATACTAGATGGGGAGTTAGTAGAGTTTTAGGAGGTATGTTTGGTGTTGTCAGTGTATACTAGAGGGAGGAGTCAGTAGAGTTTTAGGAGGTATGTTTGGTGTTGTCAGTGTATACTAGAGGGGGGGAGTTAATAGAGTTTTAGGAGGTATGTTTGGTGTTGTCAGTGTATACTAGCGGGGGAGTTATTAGAGTTTTAGGAGGTATGTTTGGTGTTGTCAGTGTATACTAGAGGGGGGAGTTAATAGAGTTTTAGGATGTATGTTTGGTGTTGTCAGTGTATACTAGAGGGGGGAGTTAATTAGAGTTTTAGGATGTAGTTTGGTGTTGTCAGTGTATACTAG